>NC_142929.1:94085373-94128936 GCF_046866305.1 Octopus bimaculoides
TCTATCTATCTATCTATCTATCTATCTATCTCTCTTCACACATACACACAAGAGTGCACTTACACATGTGCATACACACGCATACATACATGAATTATATATATATATACACACACACGCATACATATATACAAACATACGCACGCGCATACATACACACACACACACTACCTACTAACCTGGATATAACAGGTACACGTTTCCATGTGATATCACTATCACATTGAAAGCAAATCGACACGTCTACACTGTTACCAGGACACGTGTGAACAATAGGTGCACATTACGTTTCATTCTGAGAAGTGGAGTGGGATCTTTTTTAAAACGGGGGCCACATTTTTCATTAACGAAACACTTTGAAACTTGGAACACTGGTAGAATGTGTCATATAAAACATCTTTTTCTCTTAGTCTTCTTAAAAAAAAAAGAAATCCATAAGTTATTCCATGTTAAAGTTGTCGTATTTCTGTAATTTCAACCAATCACTGACGTCCATTCAGCCGATATACATTAAGTGCCGACTACATAAACAATTAACCCTAACCCTAACCCTAACCCTAACCTTAACCCTAGGGTTAGGGTTAGGTTTAGGGTTAAAGCAAATTTAAAATGAAAAAAGCAAATAAAACGAAGGTATGGAGATTAAATACGCTTTACATCGCTTAATCAGCCAAAGGAGTAAATGTAAACAACTGAATACGTGTCAGTGATTGGTTGAAATTATCGAAATAAGACAATTTTTTACATGAAATAAATTCGAATACAAAAATATTTTTCTGTTCTATAACACAAAATAGATAAGTATACGAAGTTTGAAAGTCTTTCGGTACCAAAAACACTACATAAAACATTAATGAAAAATGTGGCCCCCGTTTTAAAATAGATCCGCCGTGGAGTGATATATGACTACTGATGATTATCGTGGCGGAGCCGAGACAAGCTTATTAACAAAATCTTTTAACTCTAAGGCGGCGAGCTGGCAGAAACGTTAGCACGCCGGGCGAAATACTTAGCGGTATTTCCTCTGTCTTTATGTTCTGAGATCAAATTGCGCCGAGGACGACTTTGCCTTTCATCCTTTCAGGGTCGATAAATTAAGTACCAGTTGCGTACTGGAGTCGATCTAATCGACTGGCCCCCTCCCCCAAAATTTCGGGCCTTGTGCCTAGAGTAAAAAATAATTAAAAAGAAAACTTTTAACTCTTAATATGTGAAGAGTGCTATTCTCTTTCATTTGTACACTTTATCTATCTATCCATCTACCTATCTATGTGTGAGTGTGTGTGTGTTTTAAACACACACCCAGGTGTGTGTACAAACGAGCTAAGATGCATCCATCTGTCGGGACACAGAATTTTTGAACATTCTTGTTAGTGTTTTACAAGGAAACACCATTGCGCCGTCATACTCTGTTATGACTGTCATCCTCATTCCAATGTATCACAAAGAACATAGCTTTACTCTCACATAAGGCAAAAGTTCCAGATATCCAGCCTCTACTATGACTGATGGAGATTACGCTAATGACTTAGCCTCTAGTATTAAATAAGACTGCAAAAGCCAGAGACAGAGACAAAAGTAGCTTTAAAGTTTGATACCAGACTTCATAAAAATGTTTTAAACTTTTCGAATCTGGTGAAGCGTTTTTACTTCCCAAGTATGGCGTTTTACCTCTCTGCAGTCTGTCCTTGAAATGAAACCCGGTCTTTTACTGAAGGGATAGCCTCCATTGGATTTTCTTGGATATTATTGCCTCACATCAGAACACCACAGGGATATCCGTGATTTGGAAAATGTTGTTATTCCTCTACTTTGCAGCTTTCAAGAATCGTGGAATCGTGCTCTTCTTCACTGTAGTATTTAAAATTTCTTTTAATTTTATAAGCGTTACCTTCTACTCACGATTCAGAACATAGACAGATATATGGTACACACACACACACACACACACACACACATATATATATATACCAAAATCAGTTATATCATTAACTCGAAATGTTATTATGTTACATACCATCAATTATAAGTGTACAGCTTGGTTAGTCATGCACAGTGTTAATGGATTCGCTGGTACATATCAACCCTTAATTGGTAAGACGACTGTGACCTGATTCTTGATAAAGCAATATGCTTCTATGGCACAAACGGTACAGTCAGTACTGTACATCTAATGTATGTGTGCTGCAAGGACATTTGTAAATCAACCATGGGCAGAATATCTCTAAACACAACTCCATTGTTTCTAGATTTTATTTATTTTATATCGCACTTGATGAATACTAATGTCATAAAAATGCAAAATGCAGTCTCCAGCATTGTTGTGAATAGCCAGGAAAAGATAGACTCTCGAATATATCTTTAATGAATGCTGTTAGATTAAAGTTATAAATATGCAATAGTAAAGTGAACGCCTTCTCCCTTCCTCCCCTCCCCTTCTCTGCCTTTGACTATTGCCTATTTTCTTCCTCTCTCTCACCTCTTACATCTATTTTTCCACGCAGGCAATCTGTCCTTATTTCTCACTCGAGTTCACATCGGAAGCAGATCAAATCACCACATAAAAGACCTTTCGTCAGCTCAAATATTTGTCTTCGTCTCGTGTCTCCTCTGTCTTACGTAAATGTGTTTTAATGAATTACAGGGGTTAGTAGATCACGTTCTTAACCCAGATCTTTGGGTTAGATATAAAACAGCTTTCCTACCGGAGAGGCAGTTAAATTATCATGTGTGACATTCTATAAAGCCTTTTTTTTTTGTTGACCCAGATGAACTGAAAAATTTAGAAAATATTTGCTTACACACACACACACACACACAGACCTCCCCTCCTCCACTTCCTCCTCTTTCCACCGGTATGCTTTTTAGAGCAGCAGGATCAACAACAGCAGCAGCATCACTAGCAGTAGCAGCAGCCGTTTGAATAGACCGCAGTATCTTACTGGTACATATTTTTTGACCACGAAAAGGCAAAGTAAAATAAATGGATGTTGTTGAGAACAGGAAGTTAGCACTACACCATTTCGTCATCCATTGCTTTCAATGTCGGCGTAAGGCAAATATTTTGGGAGAAGGCAATCGCTAACTGCACTATCTTGCCCTTTTTGAGAGAAGGGGCTGTTGACCGCTGCAATTATCTCCATTTGGGAGCGGGAACTGTTTACAGCAGAACTTGGATCTGCTGTACGAAACTCAATTTTAAGAAAGGGGCAGTCCTTTCCTCTAAAATAGGAAAAATCAAGATACTCTGTTTAAAATCCTTTGCATAACATAAAAAATCAGAAAAGCTACATCCAATACATGAGAATACACAGTAATATTTTGTATAAATTCGTAGCCTAATTATATAATCATCAAAAACCTTAAACACACTTATTGAACACACGTGAGACACGTGGGAACATACTGATATAGCAACAAAGTAAAAGAAGTATAAAGAAAGAAATAAAAAACATAATATTCGAGAACATTTCTGTAACATGAGAAAACTTCTCAATACAATAATTTGTAAAACGACTGAATGAATCTGATTGCGACAAACAATAAAGCTACCTCCAGCCCCAGATTTACATTTACTAGAGTCTCTATATAGTCGCTCGTCCTACTTGAAATAACAGCCAAATCACCCTCAAATCAGTATCTAAAATCTTCAATAAGTAAAATACATTATGAATAATCTTTTGCTTTTTCTTGTTTCACTCAGTGGACTGTGGCTGTGCTGGGTTACCACCTTGAAGGGTTTCATTCAAGCGATTCGACCTCAGTACTTATTTTTAAAAAAACCTAGTCCTTATTTATCGATATCTTTACTAACAACTAGGTTACGGAGACGTAAGCAAACCAACACCGGTTGTCAAGTGGTAGTGGACGACAAACAAAAACAAAGGCGCACATACACATATACGACGGGCGTCTTTCAGTTTCCGTCTACCCAGGGCTATACTAGAAGACATTTGCCCAAGGTACCATGCAGTGGGACTGAACCCGGAACCGTCTGGTTGGGTGAGAGGTGGATACTTTAAACAAGAGACAAAGATTTTAAACTTTATGCTTTATTCTTTTATTCTTTCATTTGTTTCAGTCATTTGACTGCGGCCATGCTGGAGCACCGCCGTTAGTCGAGCAAATCGACCCCAGGGCTTATTCTTTGTAAGCCTAGTACTTATTCTGTCGGTCTCTCTTGCCGAACCGCTAGGTGGCGGGGACATAAGCACACCAGCATCGGTTGCCAAGCAATGCTAGAGGGACAAACACAGACACATAAACATATACATACATACATACACACACATATATATATATATATATATATATATATATATATATATATATATATATATATATATATATATATATATATATATACAGATATATATATATATATATATATATATATATATATATATATATATATTATATATATATATATATTCTACTTCCTCCTCTCTTTCTCCCTCTACCACTCTCTCTCTCTTCCCTTTACACCGGCATGGTCACATGCTTCCGGTCAATAATCCTTTCCTTCCTTGGCTTTCGCCAAGTAACGCACGCCACCACTTTGTCTTTCTCGGTTCCGTGCCTCATCGCGTTCATACACACATAATTTTTCTCGTCTGGCCGTAAAGCCTTTTCTGTTTGTTTTCCTGTCTTGTTTTTTGTCCGCCACTACATTCCTCCATGGCTAGATTTAATTTGCGTATACAAATTTAATCTGCGATCCATGGGACGAGCCGTTTTAACGATGCGTCCTGCCCGAAGCTCGTCGAAACGCCGGTGTTAAAACGTGGGTAGCTGATGAAGTAGAATGTTCTCTATGTGGCTCGTGTGTTCTCGTCTACGTTTGTTTGCAATGTCCTGTACCCAGATATGCACCTATACATACAGGTGGATGTCGGTATGCACATACCTGTACGTATATATGCATATACTCATTTACTTTTGTTTTTATATATATATATATATATATATACGACGGACTTCTTTCAGTTTCCGTCTACCAAATCCACTCACAAAGCTTTGGTCGGCCCGAGGCTATAGTAGAAGACACTTTCCCAAGGTACCACTGAACTCGTTTTATGAACCGACATGATTTTTTATTCGAAACCTTTGAAGTTATAACTAACAGGCCTTGTTTGTAAGATAGCTTTATTTTTATTTACCCATCGGACAAAAAAATAGTACATAACTTGAGCATGATAACTTGCTACTTTTAAATATACGAGGATACGTAGATGTCCCACAATCTCTTAAGTGACACGAAGATATTTATCTTTTTTCAGGGTTGCATGGAGTTGTTGATGTTTAGCCCCAGGTTATAGAGCAGATATACCTATTTAGATATTCGTACATAGTAAATCTAGGACTACATTATCCAATGTGTCTTGCCTCTGAGTCGATAGGGTAAAATATAGAATCCGAGAATAACAAGGAGAGTTTATTGAAAGGTTTGATAAGATTAATTGCTGATTTGGGTCCTTGTCCTTCGTCTTAGGACGCAAAAGATTGAGAAAGGAGTATTGTCGTTTCGCTTGAGAGCAAGTAAGTGAAGAGACTGAAGTAAAGGAATATTGTTGGGAGCGAAGCAAGAAGACTGGGAGAGTTGGTGTGAGGGGCTGAGAAGCCAGGGATAGGAGGTGAAGGAAACTAAAATTGAGGATAGAGGATAGAAAAGTCAGTGCCAGAAGTCAGGGCAAAGGGGAAAGATATCCGGATCTATTTCAAAACGGGGGCACCAGTTTTCATTTATGTTTTATATAGTGTTTTTGGTACCGAAAGACTTTCAGACTTCGTATACTTATCTATTTTGTGTTATAGAACAGAAAAAAAATTTTGTATTCGAATTTATTTCATGTAAAAAAATTGTCTTATTTCGATAATTTCTACTAATCACTGACGTCTATTCAGTTGAAAACAGTTAGCGCTGTAACGGTGTATATCGTATTAATCCCCTAACCCTAACCCTAACCCTAACTAGACTGTTAACCCTAACCCTAACCCTAACCCTAACCCTAACCCTAACCCTAACCCTAAAACTAACCCTAACTCTAGAATCCGAACTCTAAAATTGTTACACACATAGATACGCACAGCGTAATTTATTATATAAACAATATATGCGTATAAAATACGATTAAACCGGATGAAATATGTCATAGGGAATAACATTTTTATGATCGCCCAGCAGTAACTCTATTCAGCTGAATAGACGTCAGTGATTGGTTGAAATTACAGAAATACGACAACTTTAACATGGAATAACTTGCGATGTACGTTTTTTTGTTAAGAAGACTAAGAGTAAAAGATGTTTTATATGACACATTCTACCAGTGTCCCAAGTTTCAAAGTGTTTCGTTAAGAAAATACTGGTGCCCCCGTTTTGAAATAGATCCAGATATCCTCTCTACACGGTATGTAGGGAGGATAAGAGACAAAGAGCAAAGAGCTCTTTTTAAAAAACTTTTAGTCAGGACTGATGGCAGTACTGAAAATCATTTATGAAGCCGTCGTGACTGGTGCGAGGAAGGCAAGAAGATATTGCACCTAGAAAGTCTTTTACATAAAAATTTTTTTTTTTTTTAATGGAAAATTTCCCAGAAACGCTTTCTGCATGAAGAAACTGTAGTTAAGCAATTCATAACGTTTTGCACAACAGAGGTATTCGGGACAGTTAGTAGCTTCACTTAATCCGTTGCCCTATTTAATTTCACCACTTAGAACTCTGTTGGGATCTTGTTCAAAACGGGGGCACCAATTTTCATTAATGTTTTATGTAGTGTTTTTGGTACCGAAAGACTTTCAGACTTCGTATACTTATCTATTTTGTGTTATAGAACAGAAAAAAATTTTTGTATTCGAATTTATTTCATGTAAAAAATTGACTTATTTCGATAATTTCAACCAATCACTGACAAGTATTCAGCTGTTTACACTTACTCCTTTGGCAGTTTAAGTGGTGTAAAGCGTATTTAATCTCGATTTATAATTTCGTTAACATCTGCCTGAACTGTATGTGTACAATATTTGCTTTTTTCATTTTCTTTCACGCGTGTTTATTTCGTTAACATCTGCCTGAAATGTATGAAAGGTTTATTAGCTACTGCCTAACCCTAACCCTAACCCTAACCCTACTGCCAATATGCTTCAGCCATTTTTTGACAAGGAAATAATAATTTTATCACCGCCAGAATCGTTTGAGAATCGTTTGTTTACATAGTCAGCACTTAATGTTTTCGGCTGAATGGACGTCAGTCATTGGTTGAGATTACAGAAATACGACAACTTTAACATGAAATAACTTGCGATGTACGTTTTTTTGTTAAGAAGACTAAGAGAAAAAGATGTTTTATATGACACATTCTACCAGTGTCCCAAGTTTCAAAGTGTTTCGTTAAGAAAATACTGGTGCCCCCGTTTTGAACTAGATCCCTCTGTTGCAAGTAGATATTTTCCTTCTTCCCTCCCAGTAATTAATCCATGTAGAGGGTCTTGTGCATCAGCTTCCTGCCCGATTGAAAGATAAAGAGAAATTAATCACATTTAGCTTCATTACGTTGGGATTTATGTTTTAATTTAACTAAGCAGGATATTCAACTAAAATGGTAAATATATATATATATATATATATATGGGGGTCGAGACAAAATATACTTTTTATAAGTATTCATTACCTTACAAAAACCATATCAACTAAGTAATGCATTAAAAACATTATAACATAATCTTATCACCATTTCAGAAAATTATCGCCGTTCTCTTTGAGCATATAAAAGACAATTTGGCTGGGGTAAAATGACTAAGCCAAGATAAGGTAAATTTGCCGCTTCAGTTCTCCAGAAAACTTCAGTTCTCATTAACATCAATATCCATCTTTAGACATCAGAAAAATCAGAAATACAAAACAAATTTAGGCTATATTTCGTTGTAATGTGAATTCCTGTCAATTGAAGCACATGACTTTGTTTACATCTAATCGGCCTTTTCCGTAAAGGAAGGATAGGAAATGACTGGGGAAGACGGTACGGTGAGCCTTTCTGCTTTGCATAACCACTGACCAGAGAGGAAGTTTCATAGATACAGAATATATTTTTAACAAGTTGAAAGAACGAACCGTCAGACAAAGAAAGAAAGAAGGAAAGAAAGAAAGCGATGGTCGGTGTCCGAGAGAGAGAGAGATGGAGAGGGAGAGAGATGGAGAGAGAGAGAGAGAGAGAGAGAGAGAGAGAGAGAGTTTCATAGATACAGAATATATTTTTAATAAGTTGAGAGAACGAACCGTTAGACAAAGAAAGAAAGAAAGAAAGCGATGGTCGGTGACCGAGAGAGAGAGAGAGAGAGAGAGAAAAAGTTTCATAGATACAGAATATATTTCTAACATTATTTTCTGTTACTTCAACGGTCACCGACCATCGCTTTCTTTGTTTGTTTCTTTCTTTGTTTGTTTCTTTCTTTGTCTAACGGTTCGTTCTTTCAACCTGTTAAAAATATATTCTGTATCTATGAAACTTTCTCTCTCTCTCTCTCTCTCTCTCTCTCTCTCTCTCTCTCTCTCTCTCTCTCTCTCTCTCTCTCTCTCTCTCTCTCTCTCTCTCTCTCTCTCTCTCTCTCGGTCACCGACCATCGCTATCAAGGTCAAATGAAAGAAGATCAAAGAAGAATGGTACATGATATGAAGTTAATGAAACTCGACTAAATGAAAAAAATAAACTTAACGTTAATATATTATCTATAGCTTCTTCACGATCCACTGAAGTATCCTCAGACATTACTCATTGTATACCATTTTAGACATCAGTTTTTTTGAAACTTGAAAATTATCAAATTAGACATTAGTGTAGGAAAAAAATGACTTGAAATCCAACATAGAAAAGAATATTGATTGTTGAACACCAAAAATTATCCTAATATTTTATTAGCAACCTTAGTTAGTTACAATCGGGTCAAAGTTGAAAAATCTCTTGAAAAAAGAAAACCTGCCACCTAACACGGACACTCTCAACTTCAGCAACCACGACGACTATGCTGACTAATTTTTACTCCTAAAGATGATGCAACAGTGCAAAATAATTATGCAATACTTGCAATTTAATGATTTCGAACAAGTAGAGAGAAAATGAGAAATCAGAAGTCCCTCATTTTGCCCGGTTACTAATTTTGCATCCCTCATCTATATATATATATAAATTGATTTTAATTGAGTTTTTACCTGTAATTTTGGATTTTGTCCCTAATATATATATATATATATATATATTTTAAAAAATATCAATTTTCGATTTAGGTTTATAAAGATATCTTAATTTAATAAATTTGAAATTTTTACACGGAAAAATGGATGCAGATATATGAACAAGTAAATAAGATATATAAATAAATATTAATTTATTCATATGATAAGAATGTAGATACAAGGTTACAAATGAATAAAGATTATGAAGACAAAGCAAAACGCAGAAAAGATTTTCCCTCAGGACTAAACTTAATGTTTCGTTTACATTTTCTGCAATAATTATTAACCCAGAAATGTGAGATCTTTTAACACACAAGTTCATTTTGGTTTAGTTGCATTGAATAAATATAAGGAAAAAAAAAAAAAGCAAAGAAATAATTTTGATTGGTTCAACTTGTGTGAAATACACTAACGATATAGAAAAATGAAAGAAAATTATTGATGAATATTTATAAAAAACTGTCAAGGAAAGAAAATCAGCTGTTTTTCTACCTTTTCATTGTTATTCATTATTTTCTTTTTGTTTCTAATGTCTCAGTTACAGCAGGATAGGCAACATTCATGAACTTTTTCAAGGCCCCAAGACTAGTGGGAGGTAGTTATTCATAGACCATAGACGTGACCTGAATGATATGCTTAAGGAAAGTGGGTATGGATCCAAGTTTTCAACAGTGATATCTCTATAACTTGAAGCCCACTCATCACACTGATATTGAACTAAACATAGTCTTCTTCTTGTAGCTTCTCTCGTGCCTGATCCTTCCAATGCTTGATGAGCAAGTTCTGCTGCTAAATCTGCAAGTAAGGAGGGTGCTGCAGGGTTGCGATGTGCTACCTTTCTTTTGCTTCGAGAGCCAGGATGTTTTCTTGTTTGAGCTGTATGTCTCCTTGTTTCACTGAGGGTTTTCCATGCTGTTCGGTCTTGAGCTAACTTACGCAAGTCTTTGCATTGACTTTGGAAAAATTAGCGGAAGAAAGAACAACTTTCGCTAAAAACACCCAACGATCAGTTGGTGGTGTTCAATCGAGCAAGAGATCAAACCTATTACGCAAGAATCCTAGAGTCTCTCCGACGGACTTCCACACAAATCCTGTCTATCAAATTTCACTCACAAGGATTTAGTGGATTCGAGGTCAAAGTAATAGACACTCAAAGTATTACACAGTGACATCGAACCCGAAAACACGTAGTTGCAATGTAAACTTCCTAACCACACAACCATGTTTGTACACGCGAATTTTCGTAAACAAAGTTCAGGTAATTACAAAAAATAAAAAATCGTGTTTAAAAATTTAATCACAAAAACTAATAATCGTTGAAGACAACGTGTTAGAAAGTCACTCTGCTTGCCAATTAAGTTAATGTTTCATATTGCGTCAATTATTTATTGAAATATGAATTATTTAAATCAGTTAATGAGTGAAGTTTTGGTAGAAGAAGCATTTGAAGATAGGTTGCATGTTGGTAATTTCAGGATTCTTGAAATAAATTGGCAGAGGAAATACTTCATGCTTAACATTACTTTTGTTTAACCGTTTCCTGCTCTAATCACAATTTCTACAGCTGGAGAAGTAGATTACAAATGTTAGTCTAAATGACAGTTCGAAACTTGCGTGATTGGCTGTCATTTCTCCTATTGACAGTCGATCAAACGAAGAACTGTGTCTTGCATCGATTATCCCAAGATTTCTTGACATGTATATATGGTGGTGATTTGGTTGATAGAGAGCAGGACTAAAAATACCTCGGAGTATTTTCTTCCGCCCTTCGACTTGTCTTCTTGTTTTAATCGGCCAATACAATAAATTTCTAAATTGCTTTTATATTTTTAAATATATCACCTCTTCCTCCGTCAATGCATCCGTATTACAGATGGCAGACCGAGGGTTGTACGCTTGGAAGCTGGATAAGTATACGTCAGCTAGACACAATAATTATTACTTATAATAAGATATTGAAAACGATACAAAATATTGGCTGTCTGTTAGCCACTAACTTAGGAAGATTGCTTATGGTACGTAAGCGATTATGTGGGGTGGTCACATCACCTCATTATACCTGCTTTTCCAGTTTATTAAACCCACACCTGATATGAGTTTTACATTATTTAATGACTGTTACCTTTAAGAAACATTAAAAAAAATTATCAAAATAAAAAGATTCTCATTAGAAAAGTGATAAGAAATTTAAACTTTCATTCACCTGTCAGTTATTTCCAATAAATGGACAATAGTAAAATGATAATGGTGTGCACCACCCTGGTGGCTGATCACGGTTACACAAAACATTCAATAACCAGAAAGACGAGTTTTAGATCTTGTACGGTAATTCTCTTGACCAAAAATGCAAACAACAATACCGTTGATCTAAAAGAAGATAGAGTTGAAATACGGTGCTTGAAAAACATAGTTTATATATAATAAATTTATGGTTTCATACTTTATTCCAATATACTGTCACAGCATTGTTGCATTCACATGCACAGAATCTTACATTTACTCCTACAAAACTATTAAAATATATCTTTCAATTATGAAACATACTAACTTTGCTTTATACATAAAATATAATTGTAAAATAGGGAGGATCTTGTCAATCTCAGTCACAGATTTTTAAAATTATTTTTTGTTCTCGTTTTTGTTAGGGGAGATTTTCAATTTAAATTTTTCTGTTGTCGAAGATTCACCGGTTTGTCAATGGACCTGGAAGTTGTTCGCAAACAGCAGCAGTAACTTTCTTCAGCTGAATACACTGATTGGTTAAAATTACCTAAATACGACAACTTTAACACGAAATAACTTCTAAAATACAAAATTTTGTCAAAAACGTTAAGAGTAAACCTTGTTCTACGTGACACATTCAACTAGTATCCAAAGTTTCAAACTGTCTAGTTAAAACAAATTAATTTAAAAAACTTGTGACTGAGATTGACAAAATGCGCTTATGCGAGAGTGCCTCTTATACATGGACAAATACAGCATTGGAAATAATTTTAGTAGAGATAAAAGAATGATAGTGAAGGAACATTTCGAAAAAAAAAGAATTCTTATTACTATTCGTGAACAATATACTTACGTATTGTTTAACTATATAATTGATTTGGTGTTCCTAAATAAAAAATATAAGTTTTATTTTTATTTCCTTTTATTGTATAAATCTACATTATTTAAACATTTTAATTAATTTAGTATGCTAAACTTTAATGTAACTTTACGTATATTTACCGCTCGGGATAAGAGAAGAAAAACGAAAGAAAATCCAGAAAAATATAAGAAAATTTACGAAAAGTTAAATATTTTCTGTCATTGGACTGCATCCATATCCAGGCACCACCTTCAAAGGTACTAGTCTCGATACCAGTTTTATGTCAGGGAAAGCAAAGACGAGTAAAGGAATGTAACCATCATTTACACAACGCAATAATTATGCTGGCAGCATCGTTTAATCTGTCGGTATTTCTGTTAATCTAAGGTGGCGAGCAGGTAGAAACGTTAGCACGCCGGGCGAAAAGCTTAGCGGTATTTCGTCTGTCTTTATGTTCTGAGTTCAAATTCCGCCGAGGTCGACTTTGCCTTTCATCCTCTCAGGGTCGATAAATTAAGTACCAGTTGCATACTGGTGTCGATCTAATTGACTGACCCCTCTCCCATTGTGCCTCGAGTAGAAAAGTATTTCTGTTAATCTAAAACAGGGAGCTGGCAGAACCGTTACCGTGCCGGGCAAAATGCTTAACGGCATTACGTTCTGAGTTCAAATCCCACCGAAGTCGACTTTGCCTTTCATCCTCTCAGGGTCGATAAAATAAGTACCAATTGAAGACTAGGGTCGATGTAATCAATGTACCCCAACCCCCGAAACTACTGGCCTTGTACCAAAATTTGAAACCAGTATTTCTATTAATCTACAGCAGTTAATACACAATTTAGTAGAGTATTTGTTAGGCTGGCAGCTTAAATATTATTAGGAGTAATTTAAGGTGTGGAACGTACAATTTCCTGTAATTCAGACAGCCTCATGGTCCCAACACACAAAATGGAAAAGGTGTTGTCCCGAACGATGGCAAGAGTGATGCGCTGGGACAGCCACTCTGACTCATGGGGCTCGCACTTGCAGATAACCATTTCCTCCCCGATAGCGGTGAGCAGAAATATTGTCCGGGAACCGAGAACACCGGAGGTCTCCACTGCCGCAGGCTCGACCGTAAACCTGTCAGAGCGACCGATACCTTCACAGTTTCTTTTAACAACTTGACGAACAGCGAAGCCTGAGCTGGTGGCTGAATACACCAAGTTGCCGCTGGAGAAGGTATCACAGTTTTTACTACCTTAATCTCTCTCTCTCTCTCTCTCTCTCTCTCCCTCTTTCTCCCTCCCTCTCTCTCTATATATATATATGCTGCCTGGCATGAGCATGTTGAAACTTGGTAAGGAAGTTAAATTTTCTTATCCTCTAACTTTTTGGAAAATACACACACACACACACACACATATATACATACATACATACATACATACACACACATACATACATACATACATACATACATACATATATATATATATATATATATATATATATATATATATATATATATATATATATATATATATATATATATATATATATATATATACATATGCGCCTAATTATTAATTAATCCACACATTGGTCTTAAATATGGAAAAATTACACAAAATTGGCGAAACTGGATCCAAGCCAGTTAAATATCACTTTGTCCCTACACTTCAAAAAAAAAAAAAACAAAAAAAAAAAACAATCTTTAGTTGCAAAACTCAAAAGTGTATACACTATAAATCTTTTTCTATATAAAAGGCTCAAAGCAACATGTTACTCCCTTCCATCATTCTCGCTCATGTTTCGGCAAACAAGGAATCTCCTTTTCAATCAATTGGTCTGCTAGAAATACAGAAATGCCTTTGATCACAGAAGTCTGCTGGATCAAGGCTAAGCAGGGACAAAACAATGAGAACCCTGTTTCGAAATTTCCCCAAGACACCTGATGAAAGCTGGAGGGTATATCAACCGAAACGTGTTAACAACAAACAAGATGAAGACAAATATCCGTCAAATGTAAATAATGTAAATAATGTAGATAATTCCTCATCTCTTAAATATAGTACTGTATTATCTGGTAGGAGATATTTGCTCTCGGAACAGTATAGGGGGTTGGAATCTAGAACCATGTGGTTGCGAAGTGACCATTTTAACCAAGTAGCTATGCCAGCGTTAATGAAAAGATACAATATTGGTTTCTGAAACTGGTACAAGATTAAATCGACCTCAGTATTTTACTGGTACTTTCTTTTATCGACCTCGAGAAGATGAAACGCAGAATTGATCTCGTAAGAAATTGAACTTGGAATGTAAAAAAATATTAGTGATCAACTGATATTAGGAGTTAGATCCTTTTGATTCAATACTTCACATTGTTGATGTTAAAGGAGATAACCAAAAGTACCAATATTTCTCGTAAAACGGGGTAGGGGAGATAACCCAATATTTTAATTAATATTGGTTTCAAATTTTAGCACAGCCTGCAGTTTCAGGGGAGGGGAAAAAAAACGATTACATCAACCCAGTGCTCAACTACTACTTATTTATCGGCCTGGGAGGAATTTCAGCGTGAAGACGAGCGAAATACCGCTGAGCATTTTCTTTTTTTTTTTGCGGGTCGGTAAATTAAGTACCAGTTCAGCATTAACATCGCTGAAAACGACTTAACCCGTCTCCTAAAATTGTTGGCTTTGTACCAAAATTTTAAACTTGATGTATTTCTAATATCAGCACAAGGCTTATGTTATTTGTAGCTTACTGAATTGCACATTCAATTCATTTTAATTAAATAGAATTTCAGGGTTGTTCTCTCTCTCTTTTTGTGTGTGTGCCTGGAGTTAATCATTGTTCTCATTACTAAGAGGATAATTTTTACTTTAAAAGTATAGCTGAATTATCTCCCTTGACACAAATATTTTTATCATGGGATTACTCCTTTGCGAGTTAATTTCCCTTTCCTGCGTATGCTTATACACGTAACTCTCTTTAAATCCAGCTTCGAGTTGTTTTGTACATCAACAGTGGAGACAACTTAATCCATATCTGATAATTCTTGAAATATATACATTCCGAAACTAATTATCACCATCGATAAAAGTTGCACATTAATCTGCAAAACACAAAAACTTTCTCATTTTGTGCTTCCCAAATTTTGGTAAAAGTAATATGTTTAGCTACTCAGCAGCATCACAGCAGGGTACAATAACCCGATCAAAATAATAATAACAATAATCCTTTCTACTAAAGGCACAAAGCCTGATATTTGGGGGAGCAGTTGACTACATTGACTCCAGTACACAACTGGTACTTATTTTATTGACCCCGAAAGAATGAAAGGTAAAGTTGACCCCAACAGAATTTGCACTCAGAATGTATAGATGGTCGAAAATTGATGATGATGATGATCTAATTAACTTTAGCTAATTGATTTTATTAAAATTATATCTGTTGCTTGTTTTTATTTTCCTTTTAGATTTTGGGCTTTTAAACACCATCTAGAGGGAATTATTTTCTATAAGTTGCATAATTCTTTCCTGTCTTTCCTGTTAATTGAATTTTTTCAACTTCTCCAGTTATTAACTGAAGGCACGTTCTCTGTTCCAGGTATGTGCCGAATGTCACTCGTGAACTGGGAAATGTAGTCCAGGTGATGAAAAGCACGAGGTGAGTGTTTGTCCGATTTAGAAGACAGAGCAAACGTAAGAGGCTTGTGATCAGTATAAATCACAAAATCTCGGCCTTCGAGTTGATGTTGAAAATGACGAACTGACAGGTAGATCACCAAGAGCTCTCAATCAAAAGTACTGTACCGACGTTCGGCTGGCTTTAATTGACTAGAAAAAAACACCAAAGGTTTAGTCTGATTGTCTACAGTGTGCTGCAAAACAGCACCAACCGCAGAATCCGATGCATCAACGGTTAAAGAGAGAGGAGCATCGGGAACCGGATGTGCAAGTAGAGGAACAGAAGCTATTTCCTTCTTGATTGCTGTTCTCAACAAATCATGGAAACAACATCCAACGAAAGAAGAGCTTTACGGAAATATCTGCAACATTATAATCATTCGAGAGGGGAGGACAAGAGCTGTTTAATGACAAGAAATTTGACTGACATGATCAGTCGATAGGACTTTAATTATCATTACCCTAAACATAATTGAGAATAAAATATAAGACGATTTCCCCCCGTTCGAAGTCACTGCTATGTAATTTATTGTAATGTCTTTCATTCACATTTTCCGAATTTGCAATTCTAACTTATAAATTTACGACTAGAGGGAGGTAACTCTACCCTAAGGGACATAATTACGTTCAAACTTAAAAGTAAGTTTACGGTATAGATGTTTATCTTTCATTATTTTCTTCCATAAATCATAAAAAAGGCTCCGATTTTGCTGTCTTTTATGATTGTTGTGGAAAGTTAATTTGATACAGATATCATTGACCAATATGAATTTTTCTGAATGTGAGAATAAATCATATGACACAGTTGGAGATAAATATAAATAAGGAACTGAGCGAAGGTTAATACCGGTCGGCTCATGTGATCAATCATTCCATAGAGATGTTTGTAAATAGAAGAGGGCAACATCACTAGACTCGGCTTCATATATTCTACTTGTCAGTTGAATATATTCAGAAAGAACCTTTAGTTTTTGCTAATTTCAATTTTTTGCATACACATGAGAAGAAATGGAACAGAATCTAAATTTTGTGACCGTAATATTTTTGCTTATATTAAACAATTTCCTTCTTTCGTCGTGCAATGAAGACACATCCTGGACATCGTACCACACCCAGAACTCTCTGCCAAATAACGACACACTTACAGAACTAAGCCAGACAAACTCTTCAACGGTACCAACAACATCGGAAGCGACAACTAGATTGGAAACGACTACAATAGTGCCCGAACCGATTAAAAAACCCTGTGAATCTATTATCGGAAACATTAGTAATGTGGTGTCAAAATTCTATCGCTGTAGTATTGAACGTGCTCGTCCTTATCGCTTTTGTACCAAATGTTTGCAGGACTACATAGCAGCCATTGACCTTTATTCTGACATCGCTTCAGCTGTGAGTATTCTTCGTCATAGCACTTTGTCTTTTACGTTTAACTTGTTTCAATCATTGGACTATGACCACTACCTTGGCGGGTTTAGTCGAACAAATCGACTACAGTACTTTATTATTTTTTTAAAAATGTGATACTTATTCTATTGGTCTCTTTTGATGAACCCTTAAGTTACCTGCTTCTTGATTTCTCTCCTCGGACAGACACAAATATAGCTCATCTTGCAATTCTACAGGTGTCACTTCCTACAGATTTTTTCCAAATTGGAAACTAGCTTGAAAATAGAAATTCCTCGGCTCCTCGGCAAGACTTCCTTTTGCACCCCACCTTTTATTATTATTATTTGTTTTTCTACACAAACCCCCGTTTTCGGTTACGGAAAATACGAATCTGCAAAAAAATTGGCAAAAATCGGCATTTTGACCCCCCCCCCCCCCCCCACTAATTTCTTCATTTTAAAACTTTTTTTTCAGAATTTTTTTTTCTTCAAAATATGCGGAAAAATACGAAGAATATGATTCTGAAAAAAATTTCCAAAAATGTTTGTGGTTAGGGGGTAGGGGGTTAGAGTTGAGGTTTTAGGGTTAGGGAAAAAGTAAAAATGTGGTTGTATATATCTATTTATAGTCATCATAAAAATTGTTATACATACATAAAGCTATGGTGGAAGAAATTTGCCCAGGGTGCTGCACAGTTTATCAAACTTGAAAGCTCTTTGTTGCAAAGTAAACTTTTTAATCACATAGTCATGCCTACATTGAGATTGTATCAATTACCTGAAAGGCTCCTCTTTAGAAGTTGCTGATAACTTTTACTACCAAGGTAATCTAATTTGTAGTTGAAGGTGAATGTTTTGAAAACATTGTAGCCAGAATAAGAAGGGGTTGATAAAAATTCAGGGAACTATTACTTATACTTGTAACAAAGGGCTCCCCTTTCTGGTTACAGGGAAGATTGATGATGCAGTTGTATGAATTATGATGTGTTTTTTGTGAGATGTGGATTTTGAGTGCAGAGGTTTCGCAAAGACTAGAAAGAGAAGAGTCTTCTTTGGGCCAACAAATGCCTTGTGAGTGTATTTGGTTAATAGAAACTGCAAGAAGTCCATTGTGTGTGCATGTGTGGATATTGATATTTCATGCTTGTCACCACTTGAGTGAAACAGTGATGATGTTGACATTCCTTGTTGATATTGGTAAAAAATTTGGCACAAGGCCAGCAATCTTGGGGGAGGAGTAAGTGGATTACATCGACTCTAATACACAACTGGTACTTATTTTACTAGAAAGGATGAAAGGCAAAGTCAACCCTAGCAACATCTGAACTCCCTTGTAAAGCCTTCCTTTAACTGTAGTTCAGTCTTATAGGATAACAAAAGAACATTCATTTTGTATTTCTGCCAAAATGTTAAAAGAAAAGAAAATACAAAAACTAAAATGTCTCAGTAAAACAAAAAAAAGTATTAAATCTATATTGCCATACTTCATGTCAGTATGTATAGTGTGGTCCTCAACAACATAGCGATATGTCACCTTAGGGGGCTCTGAATCTGTGGTTTGCACTTAGTTGTTTAACTGTTACATGTAATAGGTCAGCTTGACCAAGGTTAAGCTGGAAGTACACAACTACAAAAAAAAAATGCCCCCCTTATCGGAATATTTTATTTAATATTGTTAAGTAAAATTTCTGTATGTGAAAGTATATTTTATGTTGATTACATTAATGTTTAAAATATATTTAATATTGCTACAAAATAATATTTAGTCTTGTTTAAAATAAGCTTAAATATCCTCATCATCATTTAATGTTTCTTTTCCATGCTGGCATGGGTTGGACAAAATAAGCCTAAATATATTTTAAGCGTATGAATATAATAACAACATTAATCCTCTCAGTGTTTCATTGTCTACAAAGGGGGTCTCCACAATTCTATCTTGCCAGTGTAAAATTATGACATTTCTTACATAATAGGATAATTCATTAACTTGTATGGCATTCTTACGATAATAAATATGAGATTTTAAGGTAGTAAATGCTTTCACCTTCACTCTGATTTCCTCATGAAATATCTTAGGAAATAATTGGTTTTTGTAACAACAGTTATATCATTATCAACAGTGAAGATGATTTATTTCTTAAACACAGTTTTTATATTTTTGTTTTAATATTTAAATTCACTCAATAACATCTAAAAAGAAATAAGGCCCAACAATCTGACCTTTGTGACCCATTCCCTGTTTTAAGATTTGGATTTTTCACTTTTTAATATTATGAATAAGTTTTTTACATTCTGAGTTAAGTTCTACTAAGGTCAACTTCACCATTCATCCCTTTGAGGTTGATAAAATAAGCACCAGTTATATACTGGGGGATCAATGAAATTGACTTACCCTATCCACCAGAAATTGCTGGCCTTGCGCCAGAATTTGAAACCAGCATTATAAGTAAGTTTGGTAAGCTGGTAGCCTTGTTAGCATGTTGAACAAAATGCTTAACAGCATTTCTTATGGCTCTTTATGTTCTGAATTCAAATCTTGCTGAGGTAACCTTTGCCTTTTGTGCTTTCAGGATTGAGAAAATAATATCAGTTGAGTACTGGGGTGGACATAATCAGCTTACACCCTACCCCTAAAATTGCTGGCCTTGTACGAAACTATGAAGAGAATATTATGATTAAGTTCAAATAACGAAAGCAAACAGTTTTGTCACTTGAATTTACCCTCATATATTACTGGTATTTATCAAGCCTGTAACAAATGATACAAAGCAAAGATGACTCTGGTGAAATTTGAATTAAAAACAGAGATAATAAAAATTAAATCTTGATACAGTTAATACAATAACAGTTTTCTTTTTCGGTCATTGCAGAGCAAGAATAGTACTCTAGTAATATGTAAAAATTTACTTATTAAGTCCGACTATGCTCCACTAATACCATCAGTTTTTCAAGACATCAAAACACTTTGGAGTTCTGCTTATTGTTCAAGTAAGTATAGTTTTTGCTTTTAATCTACTTTTGTACTTTCACTGATTTAAATTAAAAAACCAAAAATTGTATCCAAAGAAGGTGAACTGTAATGGGCAAGCAACTAGGGTATTGGCCTGCTATTCACAGGCATAACTGGGTGAGGTTTTAATACTTCTTAACTGTTACTGGTTTTGTGCTGTGCATACAATGTAACTATTTAGTTCTCAATAGCTCAGTCCGTCTAACCGTCTATAGGCAATGCACAAAGTATGAAAGAAGCGGTCAGAGGAGCTCCATGACATTTTAAAACAGAGAAGGTGGGAGTGATTAGGTGGAACTGGAAGATATATATATATATATATATATATATATATATATATATATAACGTGAGAGAGTTAGGGGTTGGGGGTACAACCCACTAAGGGATAGTATCTATCCAGTATACTGCTGGGAGGGTACCGAATTATTGCTACACTAGTGCTATACTAGGTGCAATCAATGGGAGCGGGTAAAAGTGGAGGTTTTACCCAAAATTTGTGTAACAATTAGAAAATGGAGGATAATATGCTGAACCCAACTACTTGCAGACGGTGTATCCCGTTGAATTCATTAATTTAATTCATAGCAAAAGTGACAAAAGAAAGGAAGAAAAGAAAATGAAAGAAAGAACCAAAGCACAGGTGTCCATGGCAGACTATATTATTTTGCCAACATGGTTTACATATAGAAGTACAAAGTACATAAGGAATTAGAGGATGAACAGAAGTTTAATCTTACAGCTGTTTCGGCCTAGTTTTGGCAGGCCCCATTCTATCCGAATATTCCTTTCCAGAGTGATTATCGGATGACATTTTGAAATGTCATCCAATATAGTATATAGTATATATATATATATATATATATATATATATACTAGTAGAGATACCTGGCATTGCTCAGGATTAAAATGGCATAGTTTTTTTTATTGTTTTACTTGCTTTGGTCATGTGACTGTGGGCATGCTGGAGCACCACCTTTAGTCGAAGAAATTGACAACAGGATTTATTTTTTGTATTTGTAACCATAGTACTTATTCTATTGGTGTGTTTTTTGCAAATGGCTAAGTTATGGGAAGGTAAACACAGCAACATCGGTAGTCAAGTGTTGGCCAGAGGACCTGAGGAGAGGTGTGAGGCTGGAGTTGGTTTTGCAGTGAAAAGTGCGCTTGTGAGCAAACTGGCTGGGCCCCCAAAAGGATTGAACGACGGACTAATGACACTGAGACTCCCTCTCTCCAATGGGAAGAAGTTTGCCACCCTTGTCAGTGCCTACACCCCTACCATGATAAACCCCAATGAGGTCAAAGATAAGTCCTATGAAGACTTGAACACCGTCATAAGTGCAACACTAAATTCAGACAAGCTCATCATCCTTGGTGACTTTAACGCAAGAGTAGGCTGTGACAGTGCCACCTGGGAAGGTGTGATAGGAAAGCATGGTGTTGGAAAATGCAATACTAATGGCCTTCTCCTCCTCCGAACCTGCTCTGAGCATGACCTGCTGATAACAAACACTGTATTTCGCCTCCCTATCCACAACAGGACGTCATAGATGCATCCTCGCTCAAAGCACTGGCATCTAATTGACTATGTCATCATCAGGAAAAGGGACAGGTGGGACATGCGTATCACTAGGGCCATGTGTGGAGCCGAGTGCTGGACAGACCACCGCCTCATAGTTGCTAAGCTCAATCTGCATATCCGACCAAAGAGAAGACCCCAAGGAAAGAAAACACCAAAACGACTGAATGTCAACAAGCTGAAAACAGAAACTGTCCAAAAATCTTTCTCTGAAACTCTGGCAGAACGCCTTGAACCTATTGCGATAGGCAGTCAAGATGTGGAAGCAGCATGGGAAGCAATCTGCGAGACCGTATACAACACAGCTATGGAGTGCCTTGGGCCAATCTCCAGGAAACACAAAGACTGGTTTGATGAGAACTGCACTGAGATTACTCAGTTGCTAGAAGAAAAGCGTTCTGCGTACAAAGCCCATATTGAAGATCCATCCTCCAAACCAAAGAAGGACATATGGAAAAGTTTGTGTAGCAACATTCAGATGAAGCTCAGACAGATGCATGATTCCTGGCTAAGCAAGAAAGCAGAAGAGATTCAAGGCTGTGCAGATAGGAACGACATGAAGATCTTTTATGATGGTCTTAAGGAAATTTATGGTCTAACCTCATCTGCGTCATCACCTCTCCTCGGTGCGGACGGACCCACTTTCCTCACCGACAAAGACATGGTCCTGGGAAGGTGGGCAGAGCATTTTAATTTAAAAGTGTACTAAACCGTCCCTCTACCATCAATGATGAGGCCATTGACTGCCTCCCCCAAATTACTGTAAATGAGGAAATGGATGAACTCCCAACCCTTGAAGTGATTGAGAATGCAATCCGCCTGTTGTTCACCAGGAAAGCGCCTGGCTCAGACTCTATCCCAGCTGAGATCTATAAAGAGGGTGGCAGGACCTTGACTGAGAAACTCCATCAGCTTTTCCACCTCATCTGGCAGGAAGAGGTACTCCCCCAAGACTTCAAAGATGCCTCCATCATACATCTTTACAAGCGTAAAGGAAACCGCCAGGCCTGCGATAACCATCGGGGGATATCCCTGTTATCCATTGCAGGCAAGGTACTGGCCAGAGTACTGCTGAACAGGTTTATAGTTCATCTGGAAAAAGACCTCTTACCAGAGAGCCAATGTGGATTCCGCAAGGATCGCGGTACTATTGATATGGTGTTTGCTGCCAGGCAGCTCCAATAAAAGTGCCAAGAACAAAACGTGGATCTTTATTTAAGTAGTACCTCTGTATTTAAGTAGTACCATTAAGGGACCTCTGTATTTAAGTAGTACCATTAAGGGACCTCTGTATTTAAGTAGTACCATTAAGGGACCTCTATATTTAAGTAGTACCAGTTTCACTTCAAAATTAAAATTTCATTTGTGCCAAAATATTTTTGTCGCTTTGAAACTGCGACCTGTTCACTGACAAAACTTAACAAAAGTGATGCAGCGCAAAGTTTTGTCAGTTAACAACATACACACATGCACACGCATTACCTTTCATTTGTGTGTATGTGTATCTATGTGCATGCGCAAGTGTATTGGTGTGTGTTGAAGTTGCTCGTGCAACTTGCATATGTATATATTGGCTTAATGGTACAGAGTGTTTGGAAACTGTGAATAAGGTGCAAGTTTTGAGTACTTGTCAGTAACTTTTTTTTAATCCTCGTTTTTTAATAGTAATTACCCAACTTTCTAGACTTTTCTCACAGCTATCCTGCGTTCAAAATTAAAAGGGTATTTAAAAAAATTTTCATTCAGTAATTAATGTTTTTACATTATGTATACATTAATAAAATGAACTGTTGGTTTTCCAAATAGCAAATGAAAACTTAAAAGAGAAAGTGAGAGACTTTGCAAATGAAAATATTCACTGCAGTGAATGCAGTGAATATTCAAATTTGGAAAAATTCAATAAACTTGAGAAGTAAAAATTATAGGAAATTTCTTAGAACATGAATTTATAAAAATATTTCCAGACGGTCAACCCTTTAATAATTGCCTTCTTTTAGTACTTTTACTAATTGTTACATACCTAATAAATGAGCATCTTTCTCCATTATAGTTTAGATGTATATATATATATATATATATATATATATATATATATATATATATATATATATATAATAATATTAGGGACAAAATCCAAAATTACAGGTCAAAACTCAATTAAAATCAATTTATAAAAAATTAAAATTAAATTGAGCTTTATAGATAAAATATATATAAATATATAGTTTTAGGGAAAATAACCAAGTTTCAAGAAATCGATGAAAATCCACTATCACATATAGAAAAATTAACAATTAAAAGCACAATAAATGAGTATAATATAAAGCAAAGTAAATATCATAAGATAAATATAATAAAATGATTACACGTGTTTCATAACTAATTTTCAAATAGAAAGGAAATTTAAATCAATTAAAATCAATTGAAATTATCGTAAAATAAATTCTATTCAAAAATATAGCTAATCGTCAGATCGTAAGTAGAACAATAATTAGATATATATATCTCAACCAACAATAAGTACCAAATGAATTAATGAAATACTTATTTTATAAAGATAGAAAAATTATTAAAAATATCAAAATATCAAAATAATAACCATTCAATAATCCTCCCTTCATCCATTATAATAACATGTATTAATTTTTCTATATGTGATAGTGGATTTTCATCGATGAGTTCTTGAAACTTGGTTATTTTCCCTAAAACTATATATATATATATATATATATATATATATAAAGTGTCTGTGCTTAATGTGCACTGATGTTTTATGAGTATGTAATGTCTATACACATACTGCTAATACTACCATTATTGTAAGCAGTAGTAGTATTGTAAAACTGTTGAGTGTTTTTTCTCTTTGTTTCAGTGTGAAGTTCATCATGGTGGTGTTAGAAAAAGCACTGGACTCTCTAAATATTATATCACTCTGAATGATATAGTATGACACTATAAGTAAATACTATATCAATATAAGTGAATCTTGAATCTTGATAGCATGTAACAAATATATGAAGCAACCTCTGCCTGGTTATTTAATCCGGTAGAAGCAGCAACCGAATCTGTTTCAAATGACACTTTACCATTTTTAAAGAAGGCAGGACACATTGGATGATGTGGATCTGGGTGCACTGTGTCTAGGAAAGGGATGAGATAGTCACAGTTGGAATACCTTTGATCTCTTTGGAGATACCTCCAATTCATTCTCACTCTTTCTCTCCTAAATGTGAGTAATCACGTAGCTCAACCCCAACCTCCTCCCTCATACCTCAATCTCCTTGGGTTCGTAGAATTGCAAGCTACTTGGTGACCTCAGTAATACTGATGGTACAAAAATAAGTGCCTACTACACCCTATGGTTGGAGTTAGGAAGTGCACCCAGCCACAGAAACCATGCCAAAGTGAACACTGGAGCACAATGCAGATCTTGAACTCATTAGATCTTTTTCAAACTGTCCAACCTGTGCTAGCATGAAACATGCACATTAAATGATGATTTAGAGCTTAACAACATCTAAAGATCATGATGTCTGGTGTCTGTCTCTTTAAAGTGCTGTTGTGATGTCTGAAATAGTCAGCACAGAGGTAAAACGTTAGAGGCAGGAAAGAGAATTTTAAGGCTACAACAACTTTTTATTGTATGTAAACCACTTCTTGTCTCTGCTCTTCACAAACTTTATCTATTCACATCTGTCTTGTCTGACAGCTCTGAGCTCACTGATGGTTCAGATGAATCTTTTAGATCACTAAAGTGTTTATGATGGAGGAACACTCCTATAGTGTACATTAATCTGTTGAGTATTGACACTGCTCTTATTATTTTCTGCATTAATTTTATTTTAATTCATTCATTAGACACAATAAGCTTTACTTCAAATGTTAGAACAAGAAGGGAGTGTATTGAAATGAAATTTAGTATAGCTTCAAATATCCTACTTTTAAACAAAGACAAACTGAGTATAAGTATAATTGAATATCCCTTGAGACATTATTGTCTTTACTGTTCTGTACTATGACTGAACTAAACTAAACATTTAAAGAAGGCAAGCCTGTAGCAAGTGTTAGACATGCCTGCTTCGAGCCTACAGGTTCATTAGGCTAGAGCTTATTCAGAGCTTTAAGGCATTTAGGCTGAAAGTACAGGACTCTTCCTTGAACCAGTCCATCATGGAGTTAATCCTGCTAAGTGCCATGGCACTTATTTTCAGCTGAGTGTGTTGGAGCAACATAAAATGAAGTGTGTTGCTCGAAGATGCAGTATGGTGCTTGTCTGAGTATCAAACCTAGGGGCTTATGATTGTGATCCTAACAGTCTTTCCACTTTGCAAGTGTTATTCTCATCCTCATCCTCATCATTTAATGTCTATGTTCCATGCTGGCATAGGATGGATGGCTCAAAAAGGATCTGATGAGTTCAAGGACTACATTGTGCTCCAGTGTTTGGTATAGTTTCTATGATGATGCCTTTTCTAACACCAACCATCTTACACTGTATAGTCGGTGCTTCTTTTGTGCCACTGGCATTAGAGGTCACCATGTAGCTTGCAAATCTAGAAACCTGAGGAGGTGGGGATGCTGTGTCTTTGTTTGATGGGGTTGAGGTATGAGGGAAGAGGTTGGGGTTGAGCAATTCTTATTGTACAGGATCTACATGATAACTCACATCTAGGAAATAAATAGGGTTGATGAGGTGAGATAAATAAGGGTGATGAGGTGACCAGGTAGTAGTAGTAGTGGGTGGGGGTTTGCAAGAATGTATGGGGGAAGAGATAGGGGAGGTGGAAGAGGGAGATATGTAGGCAACGTCTGTAAAGATTGGGGAAGGGTTCAGGGGACGGGATGCATGAGTCTGGTGGGTGGAACTAGAGGGACACTAGCAGCATGATAGTAATGATGATATGTTGACAGGAGGAAAAGATATGTGTTTGGATAAACTGCAGGAGTGGAGTAGCAAGATAGACAAGCATAATACCTGAGAAGTGATAAGTTGGCAGTCCAGGGAGTGGGGGATTGGATAGCCACTGTAACATGTGGGTGTGGAGAATAGTATTAATGGATGAAAGATGGCTAACAAGTGAGATGTTCTAGATAGTAAGAGAGAAGAGTGGTATCAGAAAGAGGGAAGGGCTGTAGTGGAGGAGATGTAAGAGGGATTGATTGATTGATTGATAGAGGTGCTCACACACACACACACACAAACACAAACACAAACACACACACATTCACATTCGTATTTATTTATTATTAAAACAGAAGACTGGAAAATTTTGGTATTATTTATTCCATATTACATATGTTTCTTTACCAATTGGAGTTTCATAAGTATTTTTGTAGAAAAGCATGTAAAACATCTATTAGCAATTGATCCAACAGAGAATCAAAATATGTAATTACTCTGTAATAAATATTTTCCAGTATTTAACAATATCCTCTGGTGTTTTCAACTCTTATATGGATCATAACATTTATGGATATACTTTGGGGAACACTGGAATATGCAGATGTGCTTCATGAGGACACCCCCCACCACACACACACACGCAAAATACATACCCACACAGTACTTCCTGAAGAAATTTTACCATGATGGGTAGGTTTTCACAAGAACCTCATACTGTTAGATGTCCTAGTCCTTTGTTATTTCCTCTGTGAGGCCCAGGGTCTTATGGTCAGCCTTCACTACTTTATCCTATGTCTTCTTGGATCTTCTTTGTCCACAAGCTTCAGCACTTGATTTTACAGATATCCTCATCCATACATATCACATGGCCATACCAGTGCAGTCTTCTTTCTTGTACACTATATCTGATTCTTTTTTTTTCTGCCCAGTCTTTGTCTCAGCACAATTATACTATGTTGTTCATGCACACTTACATTGCACATCTAACAGAACATGCTTGCTTCATTTCTTTCCAGTCTTCTAAAGTCCTCTGCATTCAAGGCCTATGTATCACTACAATGCAGCATTGTAGTTCTGACATAAACATAATACAGTCTTCCTTTCACTCTGTGCCAGCAGTGGTAGTAACTCCCTGAACTCTTTCCAGCCTGTTCTTACTCTGGTTACTATACATTCAGAGGAACCACCTTCTTGCTGATAATATCTCCTAGGAAAAACAAAATCTATCAACTATGTTTAGTGGGCCATCAGGTATTAAAGGGGTTCTATTTCTTGTGTTCATGGAACATACTGTTCCAGTGTATCAATCACATACAAAACTTATGTTCTTTGACAGTCTATAACCATGATTCTGCTGCATCTCTTGCGTATCCATAACTACATTGAGTGCAGCATATTGACCAAGGCTATTTCCCTAAGGGTATCAAGGTTGTGTCTTTTCTATTAACCAAAACTTTCATCTTTGCTAAGTTTGCCTTAAGACCTCTTGACTCCAGGTTTAGTTTCCTTGCCTGGAGTTTCCTCCTCTTCCTCCCCATCATTTTGATGTCCACTTTTCCATGCTCACATGAGTCGGACAGAATTAGTTGAGGTGGATTTTTTTCTATGGCCAGATGTCCTTTCTGCTGCCAATCCTCACATGTTTCCAAGTAAAGTAATATTCCCCATGACCAGACAGGTTTTCACTGAAGTTTGATAACAAAGAACATTGAATCACCAGCTTTGAGTAAATGCACATATACACATGTGTGCATGTGCAAACATACACACATGCATGCACACACGCATGCATGTGCACGTGCACACACACACACTGCCTTTGATCTAGAATAGATGTTAGCCATTCTGATATTGAAATTTGTTTAATTTCCAGGTTGCTATAGTGTGTTCGATGATAAAACTGAGCTGAACAATAAAACTGTTAAATTCATTGACAGCTATAAGGAAATGATTGGCTGCATTGAAAATAATACATATAGTCAGGTATGTCACTTCTTTTTTCTTTTTTTTTCATCTTGAGACAACGTTTACAACTGTCAAACCACTAACAGCAACAGCAGTCCCATCATCTTACTTTCATGCGTCCACCAGTGCTACAAGCCAGTAAGCTAACCTCTCCATCAGTCATGGATAAAGTGTTGCCTGCAAAACTTTCTGAATGATATGCCTAACCAAAAGTTACTTTGCAATTATTTAGTAGTGTGGCCCACTTGATGATGAGCTATGTCTCATGCAACTCACTCCTCATCAAAGGTTGCCCATGTCTGTTCTACATGTTTCTTTGACTTGTTAACTCTAGCAGCCAAATCCCCACTCAACTGTCTTACAAAATCTAATAGATGAAAGCCATATTAGATATTGTCATCTTAGATACGCCAGTGCAGCAGAGCTGGTCACATATAGAATGCTTTTGGTCACAAATTAGAAATGGTCTTGGATTAAACAGAGTCAGAAGAGGTGCCACTAAGCATAGAGACACTAACGATTCTTCCAGCTCACTGCCAATAAAAATTGGTACCTTCAGGTTAATTGAGTATCAGACTAAATGAGCTTCAGTTATTTTCCTTTAGACCCTGAGAACAAAACTCACCATAGTTAAGCATACTTTTCAATCTTCTGATCTGAATAGTACAAGCATCAACCTTCCCGTCCCCAAACTTAATATTCTTATACCAATTACATACATCATTATTACTACTGTTATACTGTTGAAAACCGAATCCATGGATTTGTGTGTTATGTTCTAGGAAATAACATCTGTTGATTCCCTGTGAGGCCTTCTCATAGCTCATGGTTTGGCCTGCTTTTTATTAAAGCTAGAATATGAAGGAGACAAAGAAGAGATTGTGGGAGAGGTGTGTTGTTTATTGTATACTACTGTAGAAAGCAGAGACACAGTATAACTGTTGGCAGTATGCCCCCTGACAAAAATAAATGTTAAAACGATGTGGATGAAATTTGGATTAGGCACTAGGAACAGTTTTGGCAAGGTGTAGTCTATTGTTTTGAATCTAGTTAGGCAATTATTACTTATTTTATTAATATATATCAATAGGCTGGTCACTAGGGAGAATACATGTCTAGATGTTCACATTGCATCCCATATAATTCATCATTGAATATTGGTATGTACAGCATCGTCCTCAGGTAGTGGTTTCATTTATCTGGAACAACAGAATTGTGGGTCTCATCTACTAATTCGGTCAACTATCTCCTTGCCGTAGGTCCACATGATCAGGACTGGTTTACACAACAACAGCTGTCAAGAGGTGAAGGATGAAATCAACTCTTTTAAGATTTGAGCTTGAAATGTTGAGAATTGAAACTAAGTAATCAAATAACCATTCATGTAGCACTGTTGGTTGGTGAGTGTGTAGTGCTGTGCTGAAATTCACAAAAACCATGTGAGAATGTAGAAGGGTTTCGATACCCTTCCACCCACCATTACCAATAATGACCCCCATGAAGGCGCTTCTATGTAATCACTAAACCTAGCAGAAAAAAAGTGTCAAATTTGGGAATAGGGTAAGGAAGAGTAACTCAGTCGTGCATGCCATAAGAATTTTCTGTTCGAATATACTGGTCTTCATACCACAGACACAATTAATGATTCGTTATCTGAAAATCTGAAAACTTCAAAAGTCTGAAGTTTTTTTTCTAAGTGAAAGAAACAGCATGGCCATACTTTACTTGATATATATATATATATATATATATATATACATACACACAGTAATCCCTCAACTATCACAAGTGTTACGTTCCAATCCAAAACCCCACCCCGTTAGGTGAAAATCCACGAAGTAGAAACAGTACTGTACTGTATCATCATCATCATTGTTTAACGTCCACTTTCTATGCTAGCATGGATTGGACGATTTGACTGAGGACTGGCAAGCCAGAAGGCTGCACCGGGCTCCAATCTGATCTGGCAGAGTATATTTTTAAAAATTATTTTTATAATTTGTATATATTTATTTTATTATAAATGCAAAACAATACCACACACTCACCTCCCGACTTTTGTTTTCCATACAGTATATGTGATTCTTTGTTTACTCATCTACGGTACACTACGTATTTTCTTATTCTTATTGTGTTATACAGTATAGTACTGTACTGTATTTGGTAAATTTTTATATTAACACCTGCACAATTTTCACTAAGAAAAAAAAAACAACTTGGATTTTTTGCATGGAATCATGTACCCTGACCTCCTAATATACTGCAAATCCTTTATTTTGGTTTGAAAAAAGGTGGGAAATTTTTTTTTGTTGAAAGAATTCTTGTGACCTTCTAATATGCTACAGAACCCTTTTTGGGGTCCGAAAAATGGGGTGGGGTGATGTGGAAGCCTCGGAAATTTCACCCCCCCCCATCCCCATTGATAATTTCACCTGCACGGTTTTCACTAAGGAAAAAAAAGAAAAAATCGGATTTTTTTGAATGGAATCAAGTACCCTGACCTAATATGCTGCAAACCTCTTATTTTGTTTCGGAAAAGTGGGGGTGGGAAACTGGACCTCCCCCCATATCCCGGAATCATTGGAAATTTTTTATTTTTGGTGTTGAATGAGTTCCAGTGACCTCCTAATATGTTACAAAACTCATTTTAGGTCCGGAAAACAGGGTGGGGGATCACAGGAATTCATTCAATGAAAAAAAATTTCTAATGACTCCCTTTTTTACGAACCAGAATAAGGGATTTGGAGCATATTAGGAGGTCAGGGTACTTGATTCCATGCAAAAAATCCGAGTTTTTTTTTCTTAATGAAAATCGTATGGGCGTTAATATAGAAATTTACCAAAAATATTAATACCTATCAGCTGTAGAAACCTGCGATATACTGAGGAGTCCGTGATATAAATTTACCTATATTAGCTAGAAAAATCCATGTTGTACTGAGGGTGCAATAGGTGAACCACGTTATGGCAAGTGATTACTGTATGTGTGTGTATATATATATATATATATATATATATATATATATATATTCATTCCTTCCTTCCTAATTATTTAGAAGTATTTATTTGTTTGTTTATTTATCTATTTATCATTGGTCAAAGATGAACATCTGTCAGGCCTGTATTGCAAACTATAAGAAACTCAACTCTGACTTCAGGACAATAGAAGATTATTCTTCTCCAAGTATCTGCATGGACGTTATGGATATGGTGAGTACTTTTTTGCAGAGGAGGAGGCATATAGATTTTGTCACCAAGTGCTGAGATGCAATTCATTTTTTTCCTTTTTGGTATCTACAGGCATATTATCTCATTTATTCCTTTTAATACCAATCCTACCTAAGACTGTCTGTACTAAAGCATTCATATTTAAAATAAATAAATCCCTATCAAAATCTTAACATGAAATTTCAGTTGGTTAACACCTATTTTTATACACCAATACATGTAGTTACAAATATTTTGCCAGGCGCACTTAAAAATCTTGATAATATTGAAAATTAACTGAAACATATTGGCAGTCTACCTGTTTGAAATATAGCAGTGAAAAGATTGAAGCCACTTTTTGTCATCATTATTTTGAAACTGGATTAATGGGTTTAATAGGGTAGTATTGTAATTGTGATAGTCTTGTGGCATTCCTAGCCATTGTTAGTGACTAAGGCCCTCACTTGTGGCTTTTAGATCAGGAAGTGTATAAAACATACTTTTCCTGGACTGAGTGGATATACTTTCTGGATCACAGAAGCTAACAGCATGTACTATTGAAAATATCTTTGTAAATCTGACTTGTGAAGCATAAATTTGCTCATTAGATTTGTATTTGAAGACTGAGTATCTGATGAGGCTGTCGATATATGATAAATAATCATTTGCTTCACTTTTTTTTTGTAATTATAGGGATCCATCAATGAAAGATCAACTTTACTTACTTTGAGTGAAGTGTTGGGAAATGAGAATACAGTGTCTATAGAAGAGTTCAAATGTCTTACTTTGTAGTCGCTTGCTCAACAATTTAAGTGCATAGCTACTGTATGTTGTTGTTTAGCATCTGTCAGTTCAGCTATCATCATCCTGTATTTTTTCTGACGACATGTATCTCAGGGCTACCTTACTTGATGTATTCTTTTTTTAAGTTTGGAATGAGAGAAAATTGTTTGAATTTGGCTACTATTTCTATCAGGTTAACAAATTACATTGAGATTGTCTCATAACTTCTATGTGCATATGTTATATTTAGGAATGTTTATATTCTTTAATTTAGACTACTTTAAAAGCCATGTTAATATTCTCATAATTTCCAGACACATTTTCTTTTTCTACTTTTAATGATCTATCTTTTAGATGAACTACACCAGGCTGCTGTGGAGCCAGGATTGTCCTACCAAAAACAGGCAAAGCAATACAGTGTTAACTGTTAGTGTTTCAGTTAGCCTCATAATCATCACCATTATCTACTATGTATGCATGTATCTTATTGGCAAAGGAAAACTTTTCAATTTCTGTGAGTATCTTTAGTTCTCCTTCTGATTAAAAGTTGTTGTTTCTGTTGTTAGTGAGGTCAACTCTGTTTGACTGAGCCTATGATGTTAGGGATAGTTAATTGAACAAATCGTTTAATTGTTATTAACCTTAGTCATTTTGACTTTATTATAAACCAATCTAGTCAACTTACCCACACATTCACCTGATTCAATCCTTGGTTCCACTTCACTTATTTACATCTCCCTGTAATTTGAGTATGTCTCATCACATCTTTACGTTCTTCCATCTCTCCCCTCTCTCTCCTCTCCCCTTTGCTCTCTTCCCTTTGCTCTCTTCCCTCTGCTCTCTCTTACCCCCTCCCACTGAGATGGCCATGTAACTTCCCTACTGCACAAAGCTTATTTTTGTCCCTCTATTCATTCTCTAACCTCTTTCCACATGGCATAAAGCCACCTCCCTCATTACCATTCCCTCCTCAGTTGAGGGGGTCTTGTCTTGCAAGTTACTTGGTGATCTCACTGCTGTTAGTGTCATATAAAAAGCACACAGTACACTCTGTAAAATTGTTGGCATTAGGAAGGATATCCAGCCAAAGAAACCATACCAATGCAGAGAGTAGGGCTTGACACAGTCTTCTAACTCCTGTCAAACATTCCAACCCATGCCAGCATGGAAGGAAGACATTAAAGGATGATAATATCCTATATGACTTTAAACATGTCTCTATTTTATAAGCAGTAAGCTTACTGAAGGGGATTTATCATCTACAAAAATGTTAGGCAAAGACATTGAAACTTTTTATTCAAACAAATGAAGCTTAGTGGCTACAACAGAAGTAAGTGAGTGCTGTGCTTTTGTAAATCAGTGATTGATTTAGAAATAGTAGCAATATCTTAGTGTTTTTTTTTGTCCAACTGTATCCATTTCTGTCTGAAATATCTTTGTACTTATAAAGAAATAAATTATTCTGTCATGAAATCACTGCTTAAAAGGTGATGGGCATGGTTATGACATTATTATAGTTGTGGAAAGGTGGCGAGCTGGCAGAGTTGTTAGCATGCTGGACAAAGTGCCTAGTGGTATTTTGCCTGTTGCTCCATTCTGAGTTCAAATTCCACCAAGGCCAACTTTGTCTTTCATTCTTTTGGGAGCAGTAAAACGAATACCAGTGAAACACTGAGGTCGATGTAATCGACTAGTCCCCTCCCCCAAAATTTCAGACCTTGTGCTTACAGTAGAAAGGATTATTATAGTTGTGGAGTTATGATAGAAGTTGGTTGCTTACATTTCTCTGAAGGCTGTAATACATGGTTATAGATGTACAGAGGTTGTGAGATTAAGATTCTGTACTACTGACTACAAATTGGTTCAAGTTTTGTTACTTCCAATGTGTTGTGCCTCTTCTATAATATTACTCTCCATATATAAATCATTATATGTTGCATAATATATATTTTATACAAATATTTTGTAGAACTGCTAGGAGTAAATTTATTGTATAAAAAAAAAATGGCTCAGTGACAGAAGTGCTTCACAGTATTTAGGTTTTTTTTTCTTTTTTTTCTTTTACTTTCTGAGTTCAAATCCTGTCAGGATCAATAGAATAAGTAACAAGAATAGTTAATTCATTTAACATCTTCCCATCTTCTACTACAAATATAATATATATATATATCATCATCATCATCATTGTTTAATGTCCGCTTTCCATGCTAGCATGGGTTGGACGATTTGACTGAGGACTGGCAAGCCAGAAGGCTGCACCAGGCTCCAATCTGATCTGGCAGAGTTTCTACAGCTGGATGCCCTTCCTAATGACAACCACTCCGAGAGTGTAGTGGGTGCTTTTACGTGTCACCGGCACGAGAGCCAGTCACACGGTACTGGCAATGGCCATGCTCAAAAAGGTATTTTTTACGTGCCATCTGCACGGGAGCCAGTCCAGCGTCACTGGCAACGACCTCGCTTGAATGATTTTCTAACGTGCCACCAGCACAAGTGTTAGAAGGCAACGCTGGTAACGATTACGCTCAAATGGTGCTATTTACGGGCCACTAGCACGGAAGCCAGACAGCTGCTCTGGCAATGAACACGCTTGGACAGTGCTGTTAGTGCTCTACTGGTGCAGGTGCCAGTCATCGAGTATATATATATTTATTTATTTTTGTTTTCTTGCTTATAACTGCTCTATGAATAATTATCTGTTTGTATCTTTCATTCTTTCTTATCTGCCTATCAAGCTATCTTGCCTGTCTGTCTGCTCATCTCTCTCTCTCTCTCTCTCTCTCTTTATTTATTTCTTTAAATATTTTCAGGCTACTACAACTCACTGTCGAACAATTCAAACAATCTGTACAGATCCATTAGTGATATTCCAGGTATAAATACTCCATCAGCCTCATCACAAAGATAATAATGTTTAAAAAAAAAATGAATAAAACAAATTATTTCTACCCAAGTGTTTCTGCTTATAAAGCTTTCTCCTGTTTATGTTTCCCTGTTCATTTTCTGGATCAGAATTAAATTATGTATGATTTTCTGCTCTGACAATCCTATCTTCTGTGTTTCTGTATATATATATTATACTTTGGTCTGTATGTACACAAAAACCATATTCAGTTGTTCTACTACAACTACCGCAGGCTTTTCACATAAGGTTTTAATGGTCTTCTTATCCATTATTTTATAGACCTGTAAGATATGTGTGTATATGGAAAAATAGACACTTAAAGGATTGTGTGATCAAATCATAGAGTACGTAGATGGAAACACACAAGATGAGATTTGCAGTTTAGAACCTCCTTTCCCACCAAATCCCTCTGTATTATTTATTCCTTTATAATAATCTACTATATGATAATCATTATCCGTTATTTGAACATTCTTAATGCTTGTTGATAAAAAGAATATATCACCATTAGAGTTGCATATACTCTCTATTGATCTATAATAATAATAATAATAATAATAAATGAAATCTTTTGTCAGCCAGGCAGACTAATCATGGGAAAAATATGTTTTGTTTAATAGCATAAGAAAATAACTACCAAGATTGGAATGTATGTAATTTAAAGTCAGCATTTCAACATCTTCGCCTAAAAGTCAAGTAGAGTACATAAATTTATATATATATATGTTCTACTATATCTATCTGGACAGGGATGGTTAATAATGCAATCTCTTGTGAATGAATGTAGTTAGACACTGATCAACTCTACCAATCAAAACTCATTTAATTATATGGACCCCAGTGTTTAGTTTAGTTTGGTATTTAATTTATTGTTCTTTATTTGTTAGATTGTTAAGTTACAGTGAAATAAAGAGATACATTTCAACACTAGTTTAACCAGTAAAAACACACACACTTTCACATACATATATGCATACATATTTCATCACCAAATAACCTATCAGTGGACAAAAACATGAAGTGCTCCAATATCTTTTGGTAGACAACTCTGTTGAGTGTATTCTAAGGAAACCTAGTGAAACAAAATCAGCAGATGACATGGCACCTCAAACTATCACTGATTGCTGGAACTTGATACAAAATTTCAAACAGCTGGGATAATATACTTCTGCAGCACTTCTCCATACTCTGTAACTTTCTTTCATTAGAAAACAACATTTGGACCACTGCTCAACATTCCAATTATGCTTCATCTTAGATCAAGTCAACCACTTGTGACTCTGCCTGTCATTGAGAAGAGGGTATTTGTTTATGGTTCCCCACTTTTTGAAATTGTCTATAAATGCCCAGCTCTTGGATTCACTTTTGGATTTCTCCCACATTATCAAATCAGCTCTTTTTAAGGTCTTCTTAGGATGTAGACACTCCACTTGATGGTGCACCTCTTTCTGTCACACGTTGCTCATCCAGACAACATTCTAGTGATAGTCTCCAACACAGAACTCCAGGAACAGCCAGCTTTTTGGATTGCTTCACTAATGGTCTTTTGGACAACTGTTAGATCAGACATTTTGTCTATTATTGCAGTACTAATTTGTTTTTCTGAAAAAATTTAGGGATATTAAAAAAATTATTTAAAAGGATTGATTGTAGTAGTATTGCTTAGCTGTGCTCAGAGAATATTGTAATATTTTGAGAAAAACAGAATTCACATATTTGGTGAACAATCTCACTAATTTCTAGAATGATTACTATAGACTAATTAAGAATAAGAGTACAGATAGAGAGAAATGAAGCACAACTACCATATCTATTCTGCAGAAAAATAACTTTTAAACAGTCATTTTTTACCTTTAATATTCTAATTTCCTGAGACGCAGGTTACCAATGTTCAGTGTTGTGAGGACCCAAGAACTGAAGTATTTCAGATTGAAAGACAGTATGTGAGAGAAAACTGTGATGTCATAGGAGAGAAATGTGTCCGCATGGATGATGGTGCCCTTGCGTTTGGCTTCGAGATGCCATTATGAAAGACTGCTGAATGTGGAGAATAAATGGGAGGAAGAGAGTCTGCCAAAGGTTGACCCAATTGAGGGACCAGCTACTCGAATCGACAGCACCTTGGTAGATAGAGCAATTAAGGGAAAGCACCTGGCCCATCAGGAATCACTGCTGAGATGCTTAAAATATCAGGAGGTGTAGGTTATGGTCTTGTCACCTGCATCGCAAATCAGGTAGTTCATGAAAGAGTCATACCCAATGACTGGTGTAGCAACACCATAGTTAACTGCTACAAGGGTAAAGGTAATGCTTTAGATAGAAATAACTATAGAGGTATCAAATTAACCTAGCAAAATCCAAAGTCTTAGTAAGGAGGAAGGCTGTCAAATCACAAACCCCTTCAAGTAGATGGCCCTGCTCAATCTGTAGAATAGGCGTGGGTAGAAACTCCATACGAAGTACCCGGTGTAAGCTATGGACACATAAAAGGTGCAGCAATATCGAAGGAAGGCTAACTGGGAAGATGGTTTTTGTGTGTGGCAGATGCATAGGAGCAATAAATGCTGAAGATGTACAGAAAACAGGTTTCATCACATGCCAGGGGGAGAAACTAGAAGTAGTTAATAGCTTCTGCTACCTTGGCGACCAAGTCTGTAGTGGGGGTGGTTGCTCTGAGAGTGTAGCAGCTAGAATAAGAATAGCCTGGGCAAAGTTCAGGGAGCTCCTACCTCTGCTGGCAACTAAGGGCCTCTCGCTCAGGCTGAAAGCTAGACTGTATGATGCATGTATGTGAACCCCCATGTTACATGGCAGTGAAATAGGGGCCATGACTGCTGAAGACATGCGTAGGCTTGAAAGAAATGAAGCTAATATGATCCACTGGATGTATAATGTCAGTGTGCATACACAACAGAGTGTAAGTTCACTGAGAGAAAAGTTGGGCATACAAAGCATCAAATGTGGTGTGCAAGAGAGTCGATTGTGCTGGTATGGTCATGTGTTGTATATGGATGAGGACAGTTGTGTGAGGAAGTGCCACTCCCTAACTGTGGAAGGAACCTGTGGAAGAGGTAGACCCAGGAAGACATGGGATGAGGTGGTGAAGCATGACCTTTAAACATTGGGCCTCACAGAGGCAGTGACAGGAAACCGAGACCTTTGGAGATATGTTGTGATTGAGAAAACCTGGCAACTAACGTAAGATTGCAACCATGTATGTTCGACCCAGTTAAGAGTATCCCTGATGCATTGGGCGATATGATATACTTGAGAAGACCTGTTGAGTCAAGTAAAACCAATATCGTAGCTGTGGATAGTGCCCCTGACTGGCTCCTGTGCTGGTGGCACGTAAAAAGCACCATCTGAATGTGGCCGATGCCAATACCCCTTGACTGGCCCCTGTGCCGATGGCATGTAAAAAGTATCATCCAAACGCGATCAATGCCAGGTCTGCCTGACTGGCTCCTGAGCCGGTAGCATGTGAAAAGCACCATCCAAACGTGGCCAATGCCAGTTCCACCTGAATGGCTCCCGTGCCGGTGGCACATAAAATGCACCCACTACACTCTTGGAGTGGCTGGCATTAGGAAGGGCATCCAGCTGTAGAAACATTGTTAGATCAAATTGGAGCCTGGTGCAGCTGCTGGCTTTCCAGACTTCAATCAAACCGTCCAACCATTGAGGGGCCATTCTGCTTGATGTGTAATAATATACAGTGTAATCTCACGCTTGTAATATAATGAATAGAAAAATTCCAATCAGCTGATATTTCCCTTGCACTTTGAAGACAAAAATTCCCTCTGGGAGTTTTAAAATCTACTCAAAACACAAACACACACACACACACACGCACACACGCACACACGCACACACACACACACACACACACACACACACACACACACACACACAATCAAGTGGGGCAACTATAATATTAGTTGTGATCCTTGTCTTTATAGCCAACTGGGAAAAGCAATGGATATGTTTCTATCTTGCATGTGGTTCAGCTGGAATATTCAGATTATATATGGAAAAAGGAAGGGTGTATACAGTGATTATATGTATCAACAATAGTTAAGGGGAATGTAGTATAAAGTATAGTCTTTCAATCAGCTGAGATTATTCTTGCAATTTGAAGTCAAAAACCCTCTTTAAGGTTGTTCAAATCTAAAAGGCAAACTATAATAAAGGGAGATAGCTACAATATCAGCTAATACAAATTTCTGGAAAGTTAAGACTTAACAAAACTATAGCTGGCTCTTAAAATTGAAGATTACTTGGTAGCATGTATGAAGTTTTTGCTAATTGTTTTAGGTGTTTTTGTAGTTGGGAGCTGATACAAACACCTTCTTTGCCCTGCTATATTTGATAAGTTGACAGAAAGGGCATGTGACTGTAGAAACAAAGCTAAAAATGAAGTGTATAAATAAGATGTGTTCTTCTGACTCATCTAGGAGGACAGTAACTTTGAATAAGAACTGACTTAGAACCATGACAACCTGTCTGAACCATGCTTGGATGGAAAATGAACATGAAATTATGATGATGAGGATTTGTAGAAATCAGTTTAGAAAGAAACAACAAAAGAAACAGTTTAGAAAGTTATATCAGATAATGTAACATTTAGGAATTTGGAAAGCAATTTCTATAGAGAAAGTAGAGAAAAGAAACAAAGAATGAGAGAAAAAAAGACATGATTTATCCAATGGTTAGATATAAAGTTTTTTTTACAAAGATAATTATAATAATCATCTAATAAAAAAAAAAAGATTTTTCATATAAAAAATATGAAATCTTGCAGGCTCAAGTAACTCCATTTCCTATAGTTTTCAAAAAGGTGAATACATTGTTTAATAACAATCAAGTTTTGTATTTATCCAAAAATACTTTTTACCAAACCCACAAAAGAGAATTTAAAAGGAATTTTTATGGGATCAGTTTGTACAAGCTACATAAAGAAATAGATTAAATCCGTATTGTAAATGATGTCTTTATACACACATATATACACATAAAATTGTGCATCTGTGATGGCGTGTCTTGAACATAAGAGTGAAATATGTATCTAATGTCTAATTTTTAACATTAGGGCCACATACATCTTTTGCTTCATTTTCACTTAGATTATCAACTTTATTTACATCCTTCCAATACTTCTCATTTCTCTTGAGGAAGGTCCTTGCATGAAATGTCAGAACCAGTCTTTCCTTATGAAACCAGATTTATTTCTTTTTTTACCAATACAAACCATGACTATTTTCATAGGACTTGGGTCATTTATCTTTCTTGGTTAAACACAACCAAATCACCATTGGATGCCTTTATTAGAATACATTCTGTTGTGGTTTCCAGTCCAGGTCTTTGATCTAAGGACCATATTATTCTTTCCTTCTACCAGTCTTGGAGGCTCTGAAAAGGATTATAGACACAGCTATTTTCCTTTGACTATGTAATAAAAATAGAAACAGATGTTGGACTTGTTGGATCTTAGAATTATGTTTACTATTTGTAATATGAACCAAGTTCTTCATTTTCAAATTTCACCAGCACTCACATTTTGTTTCAGACACAATAGCATTGAATTCCAATAGATAAATAACTCTAATTTCTGTCTGTAAACTGTTTTAAGTTTTTGAACTGTATTTATTCTTTCCTAATAATTATTGCCTAACTCTTCATTTAGATGACCTTGTTTTTGTTCCCCAAATTATGCTTTCTCTTGCTGTTTCCCCTTCTGTTTTTCTATATCACTTTATTGTATCAATGAACCTCTATGCAGCTGCTTGACTTGCTAGAAACAGCATCTAAATCACTTTTTACTCACACCCTACCTTCCTAAAATCTAGCATAAGGTTACAAAATGGCATTATCAAAACAATGAGAGAAACCATTGCTAAATGTCAGTAATTGAGTAAATATATGTATATAAACAGAATTGATACATTTGTAGAATCAGATATGGTTGTAACGTCGTGGTTGAAAATATCCACATAATGTGTGTGTGTGTGTGTGTGTGTGTGTGTGTGTGGTGTGTGTGTGTGTGTGTGTGTGTGTGTGTGTGTGTATATATATATATATATATATATATATACACATATATAACATCATCATCATCATCGTTTAACGTCTGTTTTTCCATGCTAGCAAGGGTTGGACGGCTTGACTGGGGACTGGCAAGCCAGGAGGCTGCACAAGGCTTCAATCTGATCTGACAGTTTCTACAGCTGGAAGCCCTTCCTAACACCAACTACTCTGAGAGTGTAGTGGGTGCATTTTATGTGCCACCGGCACGGGAGCCATTCAGGTGGAACTGGCATTGGCCATGTTTAAATGGTGCTTTTCAACGTGCTACCGGCACAGGAGCCAGTCGGGGCAGTGGAGGCTGGCATCGACCATGTTTGGATGGTGCTTTTTACATGCCGATGGCACAGGGAGCCAGTCAGGCAGCACTGGAAATGACCCACGCATGCATGGTGCCTATTGCATGCCACCAGCACAGGAGCCAGTCAGGTGGCACTGGCATCGGCCACAACTACAATTTCCATTTGATTGTGATATGATTTTGATTTTAATTTTACTTGACGCAATAATAGATCTCTTCAAGCATGGAATGTCACCCGATAATATTTATATACATATATTGATGAAGGCCACTGATCAAATTCTTCGGCTAAAGGCGGTGCTCTAGCATGGCTGCAGTCGAATGGCTGAAACAAGTAAAAGAGTAAAAAGACTAAAGAGTATACATATGTATGTATATATGTATAAATATATATGTATAAATATATATGTATGTATATATATATATGTATGTATATATATGTATGTATATATAGTATGTATGTATATATATATATGTATTGTATATATGTATGTATATATATATATTGTATATATATATATATGTATGTATATATATATTATATATATATGTATGTATATATATATGTATGTATATATATATATGTATGTATATATATATATGTATGTATATATATATATGTATGTATATATATATATGTATTATATATATGTATGTATATATATATATTAGATTATATATATATATGTATGTATATATATATATATGTATGTATATATATATATATAGTATGTAATATATGTATGTATATATATATATGTATGTATATATATATATGTATGTATATATATATATGTATGTATAATATATGTATGTATATATATATATGTATGTATATATATATATGTATGTATATATATATATGTATGTATATATATATATGTATGTTATATATATATATGTATGTATATATATATATGTATGTATATATATATATGTATGTATATATATATATGTATGTATATATATATATGTATGTTATATTATATATATATATGTATGTATATATATATATATGTATGTATATATATATATATGTATGGTATATATATATATATGTATGTTTATATATATTTATGTATAGTATATATATGTATGTATATATAATGTATGTATATATATGTAATGTATATATATATATATATATTATGTATATATATATATATGTATGTATATATATATATATGTATGTATATTATATTATATGTATGTATATATATATATGTATGTATATTATATTATAGGTATGTATATATATGTATGTATATATGTATGTATATATGTACGTATATATTATATATATATATATGTATGTATATATATATATGTATGTATATATGTTACGTATATATTATATATGTATAATGTATGATTATAGTATATATTATAGTGTATAATAGAGTATGTATAATATAATGTAACATATATGTATGTATATTATATATGTATATACAT
>NC_142929.1:94134436-94154436 GCF_046866305.1 Octopus bimaculoides
CAGTATCAGTAAAGCATTTATTTGTGAGAAAGCATTAAAAATTTATAATGATCTAGTAAAGAAAACCCCTGGTACAAGGGCTGAAAGTGATACTTTTGAATTCAAAGCTAGTAGAGGCTGGTTCGAGAAATTTAAGAAGAGAAGTGAAATAACACAGTGTAATTAGGCATGGAGAGGTGACGAGTTCAAACAAGGAAGTGGCTGAGAAATTTGTGATTGAGTTTAGTGACTTGATAAAGGAAGGCGGTTATCTCCCCCAACAGGTGTTTAACGGGGATGGAACAGGATTATTTTGGAAATGAATGCCAAATAGGGACCTATATTACTAAGGAGTAAAAAGCATTGCCAAGGCATAAGCCAATGAAAGATGGAAGTTTTTATGGAAGGTGGGTTCCCCTTCTAAGAAATAACACACTTTTGTGTGTTATTTACAGTTTGAATAAACGTTTTTATACTAAAATATATAGTTTAAGCATGTAATTAAGCATTCATCTGGTGCTTGGAAACGAATTAATCTCTTTCACATTAATTGTAATAGGAAAAAATGATTCGGTTTTCGAACAATTCAGTTTTAGAACAGACTTTCAGAACAAATTATGGTCGAGAACCGAAATTGCTCTGTATTTTTGTGGCAATTTTTTTTCATTGTGTACAGAGTTCTCTTCTCCCGTATGTACCCGGCTCCGATGTGATTTTTCTGCTCTTGTATATTTATTTCATGGAATTCTAGTTTGTGAAAAGGACGGCTCATTTACTTACTACTACAGCTAATCCAACTGTACTAGGATTTCAGTGAGATTGCAGAAGTCTGGGAACGTTGAATATAGACTTAGGAACTTTATTACTTCAAAGTAACTGCTAATCAATGCAACGGAAATATGAAAAATCTATCATAAAAAAGATAAAACTGGTACATCATCGTGTTTTTAATGAAGCTGTTTCTGATATATACAAACATATATACACGCATAACACACACATTTATATTTCAGTATCATTACTAACTATTCTCCCTTAATCAAAGTCTGTTTGATTTGAAAAGTTCTCCCCATTACCTAAGTTGTTAAGCTGCCTTATTTACTTTCTTTCATTCTATTGTATAAGAGGAAACTGTGAATGAGCGCCGTAATCAACTGGAATTAGAAAACCAACTCAATTCAGTGTAAAATGTTTGATGTTATGATGTTAGTCAACGTAGGATTACCTATTTAATTATTATATATTTTATTGTTAAACAATATTGTCGTTGATCTCAAGTTTCCCCCACAAGCTTACGACACGCCAAATCAATGGTTTCACTACATTTCTTATGGCGAGAGAGTGGCTATAACTTGGTGTAGAAAAAAATATCGGATGGGACAGAGTTCAAAAAGCATCGATAGTTCTGGTTGTTTCGATGGTTACATAAGCGCAGACATAAGGCTAGGGCTGTGTGTGTGTCTATCTATCTATCTATCTATCTATCTATCTATCTATCTATCTATCTATCTATAGATGTATGTATGTATACATACATACATACATACATACACACACACACACACACATATATATATATATATATATATATATATATATATATATATATATTATATATATATATATATATATAAATTTGTAGTATAAAATAGGGATTCAGAGAATCATGTGGCAATCACAGAAAGCCCCTCACACAGATTCGGCTAACAGTCAGTTACAGAGTTGAATCATTGGTATGACTATGATGTTCTGGTGATCTCATGAGCTAGCTTTCTTTATCTGCATTGATTTGTGAATATACAAATATATTGTATAATTCCGAGCATGCATACTAATACAAACATGTAAGCATAATTTCTTCCACATTGAAATTATTACTATATGAAGAACGCTGTGAAACGGCCGTAACCCTAAGGATGTCTAATGGTTAAATATATTCACCTCTCATGCTGTCTGACTTTTATGATTTATATATACATATTCAGGTGCAGAATATATACATATTCTGCCACAAAAAATAAGAAATTTGCATAAGGTGGAAGTAGATGACTTTAAAATGGAATTAGCCCTCTGCCTCTCCACAATCCCGGATGTACCAACAGACCGACATGAGGTACAGGCGAGGGCTGCAGAATCAAACTCAATTAAAACATCAAATGTACCGACAGCTGGGAAAGAGGCACATACAGGAGTGGTGATGTGAAACACTCAGACTGAGGAAGTCAGAAAGACCATGGTGGTGCACCAGCATGACCACAGCCGCATGGCTGAAACAAGTAAAAGAGCATGTATATGTTTATATATATGTATTTTTATATATGTATATATATTTTGGCATTGAAAGCTACACCAATGCCAGAAATGGACGACACTGCATAGTGCCAAAGATCCCAGCAATGCCATCGCGCTTAAGGACCAGTTACTGCAACAGCTTGGGATTCAGGGGCCCACAGCTTTTTAATATTCTCCCAAAGAGCCTGAGGAATCTGCACAAAGTAGATGTAGGAGTTTTTAAATCAAAGCTGGACCTCTTCCTATCGAGAGTCCCAGATGAACCTACCTCGCGGCAGGAGGTGCAAATGAGGGTTGCTAAATCAAACTCCATTCTTCACCAAGTGCCACATATTGTAAGAGGCTCCCTGTAATAACAGTGTAGCAACATGCTGGTGCATCAGCATGGCCGCAGCTCTAAGCTGAAACTTGGCGGTTGAAAGGAGATAAAGAAGTTAATGCAATATAAAATGGCGCAATTACAAGCAAAACATGAAAAATGAAATAAGGTTGCTTAGTTGCAGGAGGTGTAGAGACAGTCAATAGGAGGAGGGGGTTGTGTTTAGTCCGAAGGAGATAGTTGTTCGTAGATTAAAGATATAGTAATCGACTGGCCCCCTCTGCCAACATTTCGGGTCTTATGCCTAGAGTAGAAGAGTATATATGGTACAGATATATTATGTACACACACACACACACACACACACACATACACACACACACACACACACACACACACACACACACACACACACAGACACACACACAGACACACACACAGACACACACACACACAGACACACACACACACAGACACACACACACACACACACACAGACACACACACAGACAAACACACAGACACACACACAGACACACACACACACAGACACACACACACACACAGACACACACACACACACAGACACACGCCACACACACAAGTGGGCTGTATCAAATGTAATGCAAAAGTGGGTATAACTTTTTAAGGTTGTTCAAATTGCATATGTTGGTAGATTAGCTCTTCGTCTATACAAAGTTACTACTTAACATAGATTCCATACAAGCGATGCATTTATGTCATTGTTGAACACAGTTCTTGAATCCTTTTTGAAAAATTTCAGGTGTGCACTATTATATCCATTTTTTTACAGCCATTTACTCATCGTCTGTGTCATAAAATCGGTGTCTCTGAAACTATACTTTATTGAACCGAACATGTGGAAGTCTAAAGGTAATATATCCGGTTTTATTGGTGGACGGGGTATCACTGATCAGCCCAATTTGCCAACTGCCCGATTTGTTGCTAAAGATGTGCATGGTCGTACATTGTCATGAGGAATGTGAACTGTTTTCAGATTCTTGTTCGGCCTCTTCCTCCTAATTAAGCTGTTTGAGTGTCACAGTATTACCGTTCACTGTTCACAGAGCAGCCACATTTAAAAAATTCAAGGAGAATAGAGCCTTTGTTACACACCAAACATTCACCATGCCTTTCTGTACTGATCGTTGGTTCTTGAACTTATTAGGCATTGGAGAAGTGTAGCGCCATTCTATGGACTAAGCCTTCATTTCTGGATCATAAAGATACGGCCACATTTCGTCCCGTCACCAGATCGGAAATAAACGTGTCTTCTTTGGTTTCGAACGTTTTAGCAGATTAGAGCACCCTTCTGTCTTTCAAATGGTGTGTCACCTGCCAAGATACCCATTTTGCACATACTTTCCGATATTCAAAATCTGCCGCAATCTTCTGTAATGCAATGGGATCACAGTCCAGCTGAATAACACACTCACAGATTATGACTTATCTGTTCATGTGAATTAATTTGTTCACTCACTAGCGATTCGTACCAGTAACAACAGTTGATGGTCTTTCGCTGCGTGGTTTGTCTTCAAAGCTGCTTTTCCTTCTTTAAACTTCTTCATCCATCTGTGCACATTGTTCTTGTCATTGGCATCATTTCCATAAACAACCTGTAGCTTTCTCCGTAGTTTTCTTCTCATGTCAGACTGCTCGCACCTTTCCTTCGTCAAGAACTCAATGACAGCACGTTGCTTCTGCTTGGGACCTATTATTTGTCTGCAACGAAAAGGAACAGGAAGAAGACTTACTGTAAAAGAAGACTTAGTTTATCAACATGGGCAAATTAAACGACCTATGTCAGTTAATAATAATAATCATAATTAAAGAAGATTACGCCCACACTTGCATAAATTTCGGAACGTTCTTCATTTGTAAAATATCGTCTAATCTAAGCCTGGGTTTGAAATTTACCCACCGACAATTTCCAGACTTTAAACAAACTCCATGCTGTGAATTAACACTTTTATAGCGTGAATAGACTCTTCAATGCCAAGTTAATGCTTTATATCATTTTATTCACTTCAACTATGAAAGAGAACACAGATCACAATGTTTAGACAAAGTTTGTTGCTTTTCAACGACAATATTTGTCAAATTGAAAAATAGCTCGATAACTTGCAGGGATGATTTGAAATTCTGCTTCCCATGATACACTGCATGGAGATGAAGTATTTGATGATAGCCCTATCATTCAATGAAGAGATTCGTTAAACCTTTTCCAATGATTTGATTAAATACGCTGTCAGAAAATTTCTCTATTTTCCCCAAGAATGATTTGATTCTTCAAGCATACAAATTGGATTTCTGTCATTTCTCTTTAGTTACATTACCAAACAATTCATTAGTGCATCATCGCCGCACCAGCACCAGCACCACCGCCGCCACCACTGCCACCACTGCCACCACTGCCACCACCACCACCACCACCACTAGCCACGACCACAAGTCACCACTTCTTCTTCTTCTTCTTCTTCTTCTTCTTCTTCTTCTTCTTCTTCTTCTTCTTCTTCTTCTTCTTCTAATAATAATAATAATAATAATAATAATAATAATAATAATAATAATAATAACTCGACCAGTTAGCGAAAGTGTTACATTGGAAACTGCGAAAAGCGGGGGCTAGAAAGAGGCAAACCGTGATATGAGCATAAACCGCAGAGAGTGGCAGAGTTGGAGACTAGCAAAATCCTCTGGGATTTCCCAATCCAAACAGATCAGCTGTTAGAGCATAACAGACCGGACCTAGTGGTGGTGAGCAAGGTGCACCACACATATACTATATAGCTGATGTTGCATATTCCATTGATCCACAAATAGTCAAGAAGGAAGACGAAAAGAAAGATAGATAGAACCCTCTTAAGTACGAAATAGCCCGGTATAAAGATTTCAATTCCCATCCCCCTATTTCAAGCCACCTCCCTTTAATCTAAAATAGATTTCAAATTACCGGGGGTGGGGGTGGGAAGGTACTCTGAAACCGATTTCAAATTACCCCCACTTTGTTCACATTACCCCCTCAATGATATTTCTAAAATGATAAATTCTAAGACTTACTACTCCTGATATTTTTATAACATTAACCACAGATTACGTTCAAGATTGTAAACTAATCTTAAAATATGAAAATAAGACAAAAATATCAGATTTTTTAAAACACTTTTATGATGCGCCGAAAAAAAACCATATCGACTATCCTTTTTGGATTTTTTATTAAATAAAAACATTTTATTATTTTTTGTTCTTTATGAGAAAGTGATTTGGATTAGAGGTAATTGTTCAATTAGTTATATATAAAAAGTAAATAAAAATTAAAGGGGAGATAAGTAGTAAAAGAAGCAAAGGGACATTGGGTATTCGTTGGTATAGAGAGAGTCTCAAGAAAGTGTCGTTTGGTCAAAGCACCTTACCGCAGAGAAGAAACTTTAACTGAGCTGATATAAAGGTGGATTTTACCTGTGTCTCACGCAGTCAGTGATGGATAGCAAGCATATAAATAACATCGGTATCCTCATTGGTGGTGCCTACACGCACGAAGTGATTATACGCCAATAACATTTTGTTGATCCTCATGATCAAGACGTCCACATACAAAATGTGGAAAATATGTGGATGCGGGTGAAACGGAAGTTCAGACGACAGTTTGGGACATCGGACGAATTGTTTGTTTCGTATCTGCATGAGTTTCTCTGGCATAATTCCACTGAGAAAAAGAAGACATTTGTTCACTTTCTGGCGGCGATCGCCAGTCTTAATGCTGTATAAAAAGTAAGCTGTTTCTTTTACTACTTATCTCCCCTTAATTTTATTCACTTTTTTAATATAATTAAACTGAACAATTACCGGATTAGAATACGTTTTTCCAATAGATATGTAGCAGATGGGTATTGTTTATAGTGGACTGAGTTGAGTTGACAATGTAACGATAAGAGATTGATTTGAAGAACGATATGTATTTTATATACAAAGCGAAATTTATATATACACTTTAAATTGATAACGAAATGTATTTATATACATCAAAACATCACTGCAGTTTTTTTAAAGTTTGGAGCTTGGGTATCTTGATTTTCGTAATTTGTTTTACTTGCTGGTGGTTGCTCAATATATCGAGTGAGTTTGGTAGCATTTCTTTTCTTTTCTAGTACTTTATTGTTATTTGAAAGTCGATCGGTATTTTTGCCACAAACTTCTGCAACAGTGTAACGACTTTTGCGGCGTTCCGTAAAATCTCCTCCCTTTTGTCTTCTCTAATCAGATTTTTGAGCAGAACTTTATTTCCAATACTGAACTGCTGTTGCTCGTGTTTTCTATCGTATAACGGACTGAGCTATTCTAATATACTAAAAGTAGCCATTCTGGATATGCTTCTTTCAAATTTCTTCAACTTTAAGTAACTAAGTGAAACTCCAACTAAATGAAAGCTCTGAATTTCTCTTTCATTTACAAATGTACATTACTCATGCACACACATAATAAACATCAACACATACATTGATGCAAACTTGTATTATTAATTATACTTTTTGGTAATTATATTTGTACATTACGAAAGAAAAATGATGACGATGATGATGATAATAATAAATATAATGATTCTCCTGTTTGCTATCACGGTGACGAACATTTGGGGAAAGATTTTAGGTGGGGGTAATCTGAAATCGTAGGGGGTAACTTGAAATCGATTTCAAGTTACTCCCTGGGATAATCTGAAAGCGATTTCAAGTTGCCAGGGTGGGTGGGGATAATATGAGTGGGAGGTAATATGAAATCGCTATACTGGCTATGGAACATGAAGAAGGTGAAGATAGTGCCAATTATTGTTTGGTCTTTGGGAAAAGTATCAGAAGGCATCAAGAGGAATATAAAGGAAATTGGAATAGAATGCTCAGTAGATCTGTTACAAAAAGTTTGCCTCCTTGGCATGACCAGAATAATCAGGAAAGTATTAGATAGCCGAAAAGAATGGAAAGCATGGTACCGTAGGCTGCAAGCAGTAAGCCCGCTACGCATACAAGACTCCAGGAGCTCTAACAAAATCTGTGACAAAGAGATAATGATAATAATAATGATAATAATAATAATAATAATAATAACAACAACAACAACCAGGAGAAGAAAGTGGATGACAGAATTGGAGATAGAAGAGATCTCAAGAGAAATGAAAAAGAAAGACCAGGTAGTCGAAAGACAAACAACAACATAAGTGATACATCTCAAACCAAAGAAGAATCTAAAGGAAAAAAAATAACAATAGCGCTACCAATAAGGAAGGGACAACTGTCACCAACGACTTAAGTGATTTAAGTGAGGAAGATCAGAAGATTTTAGATGAGTTGCAGGAAGTAATGAGTAAAGAAGTAAGAAAAAGATTGCCAGCATTAAAAGACACCAACAGGAAGAAGCTGCTAGAAATGACAAGGAAAGTAGATTCTGTTATCAGTAGGATAGATACTAAAAATATAGGAGACACTAACTTATTGATCTATGCAGGAGGGGTAGTAGACACATGCAAATTAGATGTCTCACAAGGAAAGATTAGAAAAGAGTAAATGTGGAAAAGGAGACTACAAAATAAAGTGAAGTCTTTAAGACAAGATCTGAGTAGAGTAGAAACATGGAAAAGAAAGAAGTTAGGAAACAGAAGATGCAAATTTTGCCTCGAGGAAAGATACTTAGTCAGAGAGAAAGTATTTGGTACATTAATAGAAGAGTTGAAACAGCGTATTATAGCAGTAGCAGGCAAGCTCTCCAGATATTAGAGAAGAATAGATCAGTTTCAACACAATAAATTATTTGAGACAAGCCAGAGGAGATTTTATAACCAAATAAATAGTGGAAAACGAAATACTGAAGATGAGAAACCTAATGCAGAGGACGCTAGAAAGTTCTGGAATAATGTTTGGGATAAACCAGTCAATCATAATGGAGATGCAGTATGGTAAAAGAAAGTGAGGGGAAAAGTAATGAGTGGGAAGCAGCCAGATCTAAGATTAACTAGTGCATTAATGAGTAAAGTGTTAGGAAAAATGCCGAAATGGAAGAGCCCTAGGGCCAGATTTAGTTCAAGGGCACTGGCTAAAGAAATTCAGTAGTTTACATGGGAGGCTGAGGGAACAACTTCAGGATTGCCTTAATGGAGGAATTTTACCAAATTGGATGACTAAAGGGAGGACAATACTCATTATGAAAAATAAAGCAAGGGTAATACAGCTAGCAGCTATAGCCCAATCACTTGCTTACCATTAGTGAGGAAGCTGTTAACAGGAATGCTTTCAGAAAGCATTAACGAGTACCTTGACAACCAGAATTTACTACCAGAAGAACAGAAAGGTTGCAGGAAGAAGGCTAGAGGAACGGCCAGACATTAGAATCATTGAAAGGAGGAGAGAGTTATAAATATCTAGGAGTATTAGAATCTGACAGAGTACTAACTATTGAAATGAAAACGAAAATTGAGAAGGAGTACATCAAAAGGGTGAGGAAGCTAAATGGTTTGAATATAGTGAAGGGTATAAATACTTGGGCAGTATCATTACTCAGATACCAAGAAGCTTTTGTAGATTGGTCAAAAACTGAATCAGCAAAGCTAGACAGAAAAGCTAGGAAGGAATTCAATAGGAATGGAGGACTCCACCCAAGATTATACCTACCGAGAAAGGAAGGTGGAAGATGGTTAATATCAGTAGAAGACTGCGTGGAGTTAGCTAGAGTAGATATAAACTCTTATGTAGGTAATAATGAAGAAAGTTCATTAAAAGCTTCTAGAGTTACAGCAAGACATAGGAAACCAAAGCACCAAAAAAAAAAAAAACAGAAAAAGGAACAGAAATTATCTGACTGGCAGGAGAATGTGTTGCATGGTAGATTTCCAAAGATAGTTTCAGCAAACAGTAGTAGTGAGACATGGTTATGGCTACAGAGATGAAAGCTGAAGAGAGAGACAGAAAGTAGCTGTACAAGATCAAACATTAAGGAATAATTAAATACAAGCCAAGATAGACAAAAACCAAGCAGATCCCCAATGTAGATCATGCAAACCAAAAGATGAAAGCAATCCTCATATAGTAAGTGAATGTAGCATGCTGGCAAAGAAAGAATACAAGAAAAGACATGACAATCTACGGAGAGCAATCCACTGGGAGCTATGTAAAAAGCTAGGATTTGAACATTCTGATAAATGGTATGAACATGAACCTAGTAAAGTACTAGGAAGTAAGAAATAGAAGATTTTGTGGGACTTTAACATTCAGACTGACAGAGTAATAGAAGCTAGAAGGCCTGATTTGGTAGTAGTAGATAAAGAGAATAGAAAGTGTCAGATAATAAACTTTACAGTCCCAAAAATTAATATGAGAAGTATAGAAAAAATAACAAAGTACTAGGACATAGCTATTGAATTAGAGAGATTATGGAAAGTGCGGGTAAAATGTATCCCAGTAGTTATAGGTACATTGGGAACTATCCTTAAAGATCTGAACAGATGGATAGAGGAAGAAAGCGTAAAACCCTGTTTAGCACAGTTGCAGAAAACAGTGGTATTAGGGACAGCTAGGATACTTAGGAGGGTTCTTGGCATCTAAGGCTACATGTGGCCCGATGTTAGGATTCCTTTCTTTTCCAACAGTCTAATCTGTTGAATGTATATGAATAATAATGATAATGAAAATAATAATAATAATAAGAAGAAAGGGGGTAAAGATGGACGTGGCCTGATAAGCGTACAAGAGGGCATCGACACTGAAAGAAGAAACTCGACAAAGTATTTAGCAAGCAGGGAACAAGACCTGCTACAGTATGCTATTAATGCAGAAGGATTTACCAACAATAGAGTTGAGAGTGTTAATGAATTCCAATCGCGAATTACCAATGAGAGACAAGAAACACTCCACCATATGGAATTACATGGTCATTTCCATTGCGAAACTTACATCTTGAAAAACCAGAAAGCATCATGGATCTGGCTCAGCAAAGGTGACCTTGAAAGGAGGACTGAAAACTTAATCATCACTGCCTAGGACCAGGCATTGGATACCAACTCAGTGAAAAGGGATCCATACCACACAGGTGTAACGAACCTCAGCAGAATGAGTGAGAAGGCTGAAAGTGTGACTCACACCGTTAGCACTTGTGAAAGTATTGCGTAGAATGAGTATTAGCGCAGACACGACAAAGTAGCCCTAAATGTTCATTGGCTACTGTGCCGGAAGTATGGATCTGAGGTAATTGGCACTTGATACCAACATACACCAGAAAAGGTAATGAACAAAAACGGGACTTTGACGTCAAGACAGATAAAGTGTTAGAGTACCGAAGGCCGGATATAATATCCTTTAAGAAGGACAAGCAAGGGTGCCTAATATTTGACGTGGCAGTGCCATGAGATCAACCTATTGTCATGAAAGAAAGAGAAAAGATCAACAAGTATGCAGTCCTGAAAACTGAGATCACCAAAATATAGCAGCAGTAAGAGTCAATTGCAAAGGTTGTTCCTGCTGTCATTGCAGCATTGGGTTCAATACCAGCCGACTTCCAGAAACAACTGGACACTTTAGAAATACCCTACAATATTGGTATTCCCCAAAATCGACTTTACTTGGAACGGTATACATACTGCGTAAAGTGCTGTCCTTGTAACTTGACAGACAGTATCTTCAATCTACACAGTATCATCACTCTACATCACAATACTGGATACTGTGCGATGTCTTCAATAATAATAGCAGAAAACATGAGAAGCCTTATATAGAACAGTATGAAATGCTGGAGAACTGAATTGATAGCTGGGAATCAGGTATTTGAAGAAATGAAAATCAAGAGAGGAATCTTTCAGTGGTACAGTGCATCCCCACTGATCTTTGTGCTGTGAATAATTGTCTTGAGTGAAATACTACAGAAGACAAAATCGGGATATGATCTTGGAAGCGGTTAGGGAAAATTGAACCACTTGTTATTCATGGACGACTTGAAGTTGTTCACAAGAAACGGGGCAGAACTGGACAGCCTAGTCCAGTCTGTGCGGATTTTCTCCAATGATATTAAGAGTTTGAACTCTCAAAGTGTGCTACAATGGTTATGAGACGAAGAAAGCTTGTCAGGACAAAAGGTATATGTATGCCAAGTGGTGAAATGACGAAGGCAATTAAACCTGAATCCATTATAAATACCTGAGAATATTTGAAGTAGATGGAATTAAACACAACGATATGAAAGAAAAATACAAAGAAAGCGTATCTGCGGCGAGTGAGAAAAATATTGGCGTCAAAGCTGAATGTCAGAAAATTTCGGCAATAAACTTGCGCGCAGCTGCAGTAGTTCGATATGGCGCTGAAATCCTGAAGTGGACTGAGGAGGGGCTAAAGGAGTTGGACAGGAAGACAAGAAAGCCCCTAACGATGCATATAGCTCATTATCCACGTATTGACACTGCTCGCCTATACATGAAAAGAGCAGATGGAGGAAGAGGACTGGTAAGAGTGGAAGACTGTGTACGTATCGAACTCGGGAGCTTAACGAGGTACCTATCCAAAAGTAAGGAAACCTTGCTAGTGTCAGTTAGGAATGAGGAAATTGTGAAAGCAGACGAAAAGGGAAAAACAAAGGAAGACGTGCAAAAAAGACATGAAGAAGCATTATGCAACAAGGGACTACACAATCAGCTCTATGCAGTTGCTGGAAAACATAGGTGGGATTGACTGAAGAAAGGAACACTGGAAAAAATAACCGAGAGCACTATACTGGCAGTGCAAGACCAAACTTTGACTACGAATTGGAAGGTCAATGCTGTGCTGCATCTGTAACAGAGTGGATGAAACCATTGCTCATATTGCGAACGAATGCAAAACTGCTAAAAGCTGTGGCGAAACGATAAGGTAGCGAAAGTGCTACATTGGAAACTGCGAAAAGAGGGGGCTAGAGAGGAGTAAGACGTGGTATGAGAACAAACCGCAGAGTGTGGCTAAGTCGTAGATTTGCAAAATCCTCTAGGATTTCCCAATCCAAACAAATCAGCTACTAGAGCATAACAGACCGGACCTGGTGGTGATGGACAAGAGGCACACATGCTATACAGTTGATGTTGCATGCTCCTTTGACCTACGAATAGTCAAGAAGGAAGGCGAAAAGATAGGTAAATACAATCCTCTTAAGTACGAAATAGTACAGCTATGGAAAATGAAGAAGGACAAGATAATGTCAATTATTGTTTGATCCTTGGGGACAGTACCAGAAGGAATCAAGCAGAATATAAAGGAACTGTTACAAAAGGTTTGCTTCCTTGGCACGGCCAGAATAATCAGGAAAGTATTAGATAGTTGGAAAGAACAGATAGCATGGCACCATAGGCTGCAGGTAGCAAACCTACTACACATGTAAGACTCGGGTGTTACAGCAAAATCTGTGATAAAAAGAATAATAATAATAACAACACTCACTCTTTGGAAGTGCTAGAATACTAGAAAAGTGCTTGACAATTGAAGGTGCCACCTCAGTCTGCTGGTTGTTGTCAGCAGGCACCCGTATTACACCACCAGCAACGAATACTGTGCGACAAGCGAAATAATGATAATAATTGTTTCTAATTTAAACATATGACCTATAACTTTCAGTGGTGAGGGTAGTCGTTTATTTAGACAACAGTAATTCATTGATACTTTATTCTATCGGAAGGTTGATAAGGCAAAGTTGAGCTCGGTGGGATTTGAACTTAGGCATTTAATGATATTCATAATCAATATCACTAAATACCCTCTATTTCTCTAATTTTTTTCATGTTCTTACTCTTGTTGACTAAATTAGAATATGTTTCTCTGAGAAGATCTAAAAAGAGCGCAGCTTGTATTTTGGTTTCACTAAATCAGATCCATTTGAACAAGTAACGTGTTTTTTGTTTACAAATTTCCACCGAGTGATTTTAATTGAGTTATCTTTCTTGCTTGTCTTTAGATATGAATCATCCAAAGTGGAAAATTTTGTTTACGAATTAGTTGGATAATCTCAGTTGAAATTAGATAGCGGCGACGAACTAGCAGATCAGTAGAGTAGGGAGAGAATGCTCTGTGGCATTTAGTTTGGTTCTCTTCGCTCTAATTTTAAATCTTACAGAGGTCAAATTTGTTTTTCACCCTTTCGGGGCCAATAAAGAATGTACCAGTCCAAGGAAGTGGATTGGTGGAACTGTTAGAGGGTTAGACAAGATGTCTTGCAATATTTTTTCAGGTACTTTTCATTCTGACAGCAATGCCTATAACGACATTGATAGCAAACTGAATCAATTCAAGTTGGCAGTCTTTCTCTTGGATAATCGTTAGTGTCGTGGAGAAGGAGTACTTCCATGAATTAGCAACTGCTAATTTTCGTAAAAAAAGTCTTGCTCAGGTCTGCGCATGCATAGTCAACGTTGACTGACGGAGATCCTCTAAAACACTGCATTTAAGAAGCCTACTATATTCAAGTTGTATATGATTATGTATATCGAGTTTCTTGGGAAATGTTGATTGTTCGAAGGTATTCTGATTATTTTGTTCAGAACTTGTTAAGTGTGTCTAGTCTATGATGTTTTTGCAAGCAATTTACTAGAGTTAATATGTAGATCTACTAGAGTTAATATGTAGATCTACTAGAGTTAATATGTAGATTATTGTACGAATATAATGGAAAGGTAGTTTATATACCATGTTGCAGTTTTATTTTCTAGCTTAAAGTAGTATAACTATATAATATTTTTGTACAAAGTAATATTTTGCTATATAACTAACGGTTACAGTGGTATCAATACTTTTATGATACAAAGGAATTTAATTTGCATCACAGACAGCAACTTCTTTTAATATCCTACTATTTCCATATTAACCCATTGCTTGATATAAGCTCCATTTGGGGATCTGCTAAAAGCAGTCTCACTACCGGTTGTTCTTTGTATTTAAAGTGAATTGGTTAATTACATTGCATTTGCAGTGGTGTGTTTAACAATATCTAGTAGTTAAAATTTGTCATTGTTAACTCTGGCTAATTCTAGAGGACATTTTATGTCATAAATCGCAATTTTTGAACTACAAAAATATTGACTGTTTTGAAAACGTTTACTTTTTTTGCATTTCTCATCTATATCATTCATTGATATTTCATACGCATTCGCATTTGATACTACAGTTTAAGAAAAAACTAAAATTTTTATTATTGAAATTGAATAGAAAAGGGTAAAAATGATTTTTTTCAGTGAACCCCATTTGGGACTTTTCGAAAAATTTATCATAATTTCCAAAATAATTTACACACGAAGAAAATTTAAATGCTATATATTATGTTAACTCCCAAGACACCTGGCAAAGCCAAAAAGTATGAATATAAAAAATTGGGCAATGGGTTAAGTGTATTTCTTTTCCTTTTCGTTGGAGTTTAGTCTGCTTTGGTACTGAATGTACTTAATCAATAGAATTTTACTTTTCGATTTATGGCTGTCTGTAGATGCCAACTTGTTAGTATTTTACGAATGAAATTCTTGTTCCGGCAGTAAGAGAGTTGGCATCTAAAATTTGTGCAAAAGTTGGGAAGTAAGCTTCTAGTGGGCCGACACAATAATCGAGTTTCAATTCTGTTGTGAGCAACTTTTATTTAATAGGCACTTCATAACTATGAGCCCAGTCTTTATTAGTATCATTAAGTCTGTTGCATTCCATCAGACTAACTTGCTTCAGGAACATGGAGACTATGATTTAATTAGTGACTTAATAACACTTGAATTGTTTTCGAGGAATTATTATGGTCGTATAAAGTAGACGATATGAAGCACATAGTGGTATAGAACTGATGTAACCTATCAACTTATACTGAAGTATGATTTCTGATTGTTCCAGTTTGCTTTATCTTTGAATTACATACTGATGCTCTTCTTTACGATTACTTAAATACCATGCTTTTAATATCAGACTTGCAACATCATGTTTATTTAGCATTCAACTACTCATGCACAAAAATGAGAAAATACAGAAAAAAGAGAATCTTATATTGACATTTTGGATAGCAGAAACAATTATGCATTGAAAAAATTTAGCCTTGCGAACTAATTTTGGTGTTAAGACCCGTAAAGTGATCAACTGAAAAACTGCGATATTAGATTGCATACAATGTAAAGTTATCCGGTATTTTAAGAAACAATAATCTGAATAATGGCAAATCTCCTCTATTGAAACATGGCGGTTGTTGCTTCTTTTTCCGTGAAAGCTAATAATTCACACATGACATTCGTGTTAACTAATTTACATTTTAATCATATGAATGATTTTTTTACGCAATTAACACATCGAATTATAAATTAGATAGCAGAGAAATCAACATCTTAGTTATCAGACAACACGCATAGTTCTTAGTGATTTAAACGGCAAGAAAATGCCAAATAATTCATTTTCATTGCCTATTTATCAAATAATTAAATGATTTATTAATTTATCTGAAAACTCTTCGCTTTGAATGGTTAAAAAGACTTTAGAGTAATAATTTTGAAAGAATACAACTGTGATGTGAAAAATAGTATTTAATAAAGATTGGTTAATTAGCTTAATATAACTTTTCTAGTTTTCCTGTAAGCATTTAGTTTACTAACATCTGTTGTCGTTGGAAGATTTTGTTCTTTGCTTCAGAGGTTCTTGCAAGATTAGGCTGACATCTGAAAAAAAAAGAAAACAAAACAAAAAAGATAAATTTAAAAAAATCCATCAACACAACGAATCTTGCAACAATGAACTGGATTTCATAATCTCTTTCATCTACCAAGAAGGAAAATGATTGATATTGTAAATCATTTGTCCACTGCAAGCTACTGGGGGGGGGGGGGGCTGCTGCTTTCCACATCACGGAAATTCGAGATCAAACAACTATCATCTAATCAAAGCTGGTCTGTAGGAGTTGCTACGCTGAGTTTCTTGCTCCCGATCTTCAGGCAACTGATATTATGGCTCTTGAAGTTTTCTTATATATAAACTGATTTGATCTACTCAGGTATCCCTAAAAGGAACTTGTCGAGAATTATTGGTTTTTCTATTTGGGCATATAGAAATATATAAAATTGTAGTTAAGTCCACTTTGCAACCACATAGCTTTGGGTTCAGTCCCAATTCCGCGGCACCTTAGACAAGTGTTTCCTACTATAGCCCCGAGAGACCAATGCCTTGTGAGTGAATTTGGCAGACGGAAACTCTGTGGAAGCTCGTTGCATATCTATCTATCTATCTATCTATCTATCTATCTATCTATCTATCTATCTATCTATCTATATGTCTGTCTGTCTGTCTGTCTGTCTACCTATCTATCTGTCTATATGTATGTTTATCATTGTCTTTTAGTTTGCACCTTGCCACCACCTAGCAGCTTGGCAAAAAGAACAGATAGAATAAGAACCAGGCTCAAGTTCTCGGGTCAGTTTGTTCGACAAACCTCTTCAAGGTGGTGTCCTAGCACTGTCAAAGTTCCATGACTAAAGCAAGTAAAAAATAAAAGATATCTAAAAATGTTTGAAAATTCTTATATAACAAAATCTGTTAACAAAATGATTTTCTATAGAAACATTTTTGATGAATTCTTAGAGGAATTCAAAAATAAATTGTAATGGGAACCATTTTTGAAGAATTTATGGCTATTTCGGGAGTAATTTTGATTTGTGATTTGAACGGCAGATACCCTGTTTCGTTTGAAACAATTAGTTAAAAAAAGTTTTTAATAACTTAATGAGTTGTAGTTGCATTAAAAGGAATCAGTCGATAGTCTCTTCAAAGTTTCGGTTTGCTTAGCTTCATCAGATTGTGCCTTAATAGGGTTGTTTTTGCTTTTATATATTCTTCGGTAAGTTGTGTATTTGAGTCAGTGGCGCTAAGTAAAATGATAATTAATTCTGGTATATGTAGGCCGGAGAAGTAGTTGTGCAGAAAAGGAGTATAGAGGGACCTTGGAGGAAAGTATATGTTTGTAAGGTGTGAGTTGATAGAATGTTATGGTGAGAAGATTTAATTTGGTTTGATTTAGGAATTATATTATATTATATTATATTATATTATATTATATTATATTATATTATATTATATATATATATATATATATATATATATATATATATATATATATATATATATATATTAATATTTAGCAGAAGTAGCAAAGTGACACATGGTCCAGGAGTTTCGTGCGTTGGGCACTTATCAAACTATACACACACACACACACACACACACACACACACACACACACACACACACACACACACACACACACACACTCAATACACTCGCAAATTTTACCACATCGAACGAACTATATTTTGGAATGTTTTACTGTACACCTGCCTATGAATGTTGACTTATTCATGTTATGCGTATCAAATCCATTTATCTTCCCATATTCATCTATTATATTCTTGCAGTAGTTGGTTGTCTTTTCATAGAAATCTTCACCAGGCAATCAATTCCAATGAATGGCTAGGCTCTTATTGATGACTGATAGAAGCCCTATAGGCGGATATGTTATTTTCGCCTGTCTCCGACCTATATTTTTATTCAGTAGTTATATTTATTGTATGATATTACCTCTTACTGTGAGCTTAACAAGTGTGATGAAAGGAAGAGAGGTGAGTAAGACACGAATGCTTGAACGGAGGTGATATGATCACAGCTAGTACCGAAGAGCAGAGGTCATTATAGTTGCTATGAAAATGTTATAGAGATAAGGCAGTAGTGGTCAAGAATGTGTCTGGGAATGACTGTGCCAATAAGTCGAGTGGCCCTTTAATGAATGCGGTCTGTGACACCTGTGTATACAAGAGCAGCACTGCCCCAGATTTGAGTGCAATACACCTTTATGACAATCATTTGAGCATTGTAGAGTCTTTTTACCTGAGTATGTTTTTTTATTATTTGTTTTCTTATTTATTATGTGACTCATCATTTACTGTATCATTTTCATTCTGACATTTTCCTTATTTGCCTTCCATGTAGAAAACACTGCTAGCAATTATAAAACAAAAGTCATTGGCTGCAAGCACTCCCCCTCCACATCGTAGTATACTCGTGCCATAAAAAAAATGACGTCAATTTGAAAGAAATAGTGAGAAACTGATGTTAAATAAATGCATCAACTTTACATATTAATATTTTAATTATATTTGATATAAAATTAGTGCAATACATCATATATTGCCAAACAAAGTTCGGATCAAAGTTCTTTTCTCAATAAATCAGTGTAATTTGCATTCCATGCGCATATAATGTAAATACCATTATAACATTCTTTCTTTCTCTTTTTCTCTTTCTGTATATATATATATATAAAGCAAATTCACTGCAGTTATCGCGGAGAAAATTTTCTCTTATGGTAAAAAGGTGTAAAAGCACCATATCTGTCCAGTGTCGCCATCTGTCAGGATTTCCAGACATCGATGTTTCTAGCTCCTTAGCCGTTATCAATGGGAAATATTTAAGAGGGGCAACTCTGGACAGACGTTATTAAAGCTATAGCTTTAACTAAAATACTGTCGACAACAGTGGCTGATTTGCGCCAGTAGACCGCCAAGTCGAGGAAATTACCGTAATATTAGCGCCAAGCAGTGTTTACGCACATATATATATATATATATGGGTTTCGAGGTTCTGGAAAGAAACGATTGGATGCACTGATTATTGCTAACTTTTTGATGTGAGCTTAACAAGTGTGATGAAAGGAAGAGAGGTGAGTAAGACACGAATGCCTGAACGGAGGTGATATGATCACAGCTAGTACCGAGGAGCAGAGGTCATTATAGTTGCTATGAAAATGTTATAGAGATAAGGCAGTAGTGGTCAAGAATGTGTCTGGGAATGACTGTGCCAATAAGTCGAGTGGCCCTTTAATGAATGCGGTCTGTGACACCTGTGTATACAAGAGCAGCACTGCCCCAGATTTGAGTGCAATACACCTTTATGACAATCATTTGAGCTTTGTAGAGTCTTAATTGTTAGGCGATGAAGTATCTTCTTTCTTGCTCTGAAGAGAAGAGCCACTCATTGGAACGTTATTCTATTTATGTCAAGGATTGGCTTTCGCTTGGAATGATTCTTGATGATAGTGAGACTCAACAAAAGTAGCGATTTTAAGTGCTGTAGTTGAGTACAATTTATGAATAAGTGGTGGGAAACAAAGGTGCAATGATATTTTCTTCGCATGAATACAGGTCAGCGAAGTTTCTGAAGTGCTTTTGTCTGGATATCATTTATTCGATTCTATTTTAGAATTAGAGTCAATATTAGTAAGAGCTTGATACATCTACAATCCCATGATCATAGTTTCTACTTTAATTTTGTCATTAACAGTCAATTTATTCTCTTCTTTTTCCATATCGTTTTCAGTTATGTCAAGTATTTAATTT
>NC_142929.1:94159436-94161936 GCF_046866305.1 Octopus bimaculoides
CCTCAACCTAACCCACACCCCACCCTTGATTTCCCCATTCTCGTCTCCCCCCACATCCCAACACCATCACACCACACCACACCACACACCACTACACCAAACCACACAACACATCACATCACAACTCACCACCACGCACACACCAGCACTGACCAATTCCCAGCCCCACATTTTCACACCTACACATATACACACACACGTCAAGATCACCTGCCCTTTTTCACATGCACATACGAACTCTCTTACACACACGCACGCGCACCATCGTTTTGGGATCACTACTACTTCATTATCTCCCCTTCTTCCTAACTCTCCTGTGTGACCCTTCTGTCCGGCATTCGCCATGATAGATCGCTAGCCACTACACATTCTTTTTTTCTCTCCTTGTTTCTCTCCTTGCTTCTTTCCGTGTTCCTTTCTGTGGAAGAGCGTAGCTTCGAAACGTTAAAGACTTTTTCACTTCCCGAGCGTTATACTTATACATCTATTTGTTTTCTACACCACCTGTCTTTTGTTTTTTAGTGAATTCTCCATATATATATATATATATATATATATATATATATATATATATATATATATATATATATATATACATATATAAATACATATACATACATACATATATACACACGTACACAAATATATATACACATACATATATATACATGTATTTATACACAGATATACACATATACATGTGTGTGTGTTTGCGCATATGTATAAAATATATACATTTCCTTATTAGTCCTTATAAGTTTGGAGCATTAGTGTCCTATATCCATTAATTCGTTGATGCTTTGAAAATATCTCAGCTCCATCCTTAGAATAAAATGATTGTAGAATGGTATATTTTTGCGAGTTTTGCCTTGTGTCGCAGAAAATCATGGGAGTGCTGGTGATTCTTTTCACTTTTTAATGCAGACACAAAATAAAATAAAAAACGGTTAAGTCGTGTCGTTTCTGTAGTTAATCCCGTGTTTGTTGTATATGTGTGTGTTGACTTTTGGCTTATATTTTTCCTTTAGGAAAGCTTTCATAGCCACTATTCCCATTTTTTGTGGAATTCTCTGCTGAATAGTAGTGCTTTGTCTACTTTTTCTATTCTTGTTTTATGTACTATATTGTAATCTGTTGCGTTGCTTTTTGAATGTGGCGTCCCGAGGGACGACCTAGATAGATAAATAGATGATTTTTGAAAATGCATAATCAAACAATGAAACATTGCATTTGCAAAATCAGTATAGCAGTTCGATTTATACATGAAGTTTCCAACGTTCATTTTTGCATTGGAATTTATCTAATACATTGATAGTTTGAAGTACTTGTCCTGAGATTTGTTGGTTGTGGTTTTGTGTTAATGAGGTTTTTCTCATTCTGATACCTTTGCAATGTATTCTAACAGTGAGTTTATGACTATGTGTAATGCATGTTGTGTTCTATCCTATAAGATTTAATAAACTTACGTGTTCGTCCATTCTATAACCAATGCTTGTAGTATACGATATAATCGTATGGGTATTTTTGTTGGTGCCGGATCTGTTCTCTCTCATCTCTTTTATTCTATGGCATAATATGCTAATCTAAAAGGGTACCTACTGTTAAGTAGCCTTTGTTTTATATGTAGCAAACAGAGGAGGAAGAGATTTCAATGAAGATGAGAAGGAAGTGGATAAATTATACAAAGAAAACCATCTTACAAATAGCGAGAAATAATGAGAGAAAGTAAGACCAGTTTCAATGATCCTGTATTAAACTTATCTAATCGGTTATTACTTTAGTTGACAGGCCTATACACAACAAAATTCACTGTTTTTACCATTTATTTCTCAAAGAAAAAAAGACATGCCAAGATTGTAAAGTAAAATTCTTGATGCATTAATTTTTTTTTCACAAGCATATCTCGGTTGTGCAGTCAGGAAACGTGAACACCCTTGCTATATTTTCTTTATTTATCACCCCCCCCCTTATATAAGTATGGCTCTCCTATTATGTCATCACAAAATTGTATTAGTTAAGCAAACATATCTTGGATGTCAAGTTAGGGTCATCATACTTGACGTAGCCAGAAAGAGAGAAAAAAGAAGAAGTAAAGACAAGTATTTAGTGCAGAGAAGAAAACGACTCAAAGTCTGATATTAGTTTTATCTGATCTTGGAAATTATGGTCGACAACTCTGGACATATTTCCATCTAATTTGGCGTCCTCAGCGAGGCATATTTTTCTTCGCACTAGCAAAATTAGATACAAGAGAATTATTATACTAATGTACATTAATATATGTATGTGAATAAATGTCAAAACGTATCATAATGATTTTATCACTGATTACAAAGTAAAGTCCTATTTCTCCCAGCTGGAGTGAAGTTTTTTGATGAACTTTCTGTCGAAATCTCAGTAATACTTTCTGTTGAGGTGGAAATTCCAAATTTGAAAATTGAAAAAAAAAAAAAAAACCCCTTTCAAATATTCATTTCCAAATTGGAGGCTTTTGTATTTA
>NC_142929.1:94166936-94209436 GCF_046866305.1 Octopus bimaculoides
TGACATTTCTCTCTTGTACAAGCCATTAAAAAATATTAGTCATTGAGTCATAGACTTAAAACTTTCTTCTCATTGCATAAATATTGTTAATTAATTAGATTTTCCCCCGTCACTAAATCCAGTATGATGACTTTTAACTTGATTGTTATTTTCCGTGCGGATAGCATTCCTTAGTAATTTCATTCACTCATATCTTGAGTGTGAAGTGTAGATAACAACAACAATAACAACAACAACAATAATAATTAAAAGCCTTCATGCTTTCTTTTCTTCAATTTCTATAATTTAATATCGATTTTTTTACGATGGTTTATAAAAATACACATTTATAAGGGAAGTGTGTAGTCCACTGAATCAATAATAGTATATATTTTTATTCTCTGTCTTAGCCAAGAGCAAAAGAATATAGATATGACCTTTGAAAGCACTCACCCCACCTCGGGATTGGTTAAATTGATGTGGTTTATATTGATTTCACATTATATGTAAGGTAAAACCGACCCCAGGCCGCAACAAAATACTGTAAGATATTTAATGATATTCCGTTTCACCATTCTACCATTCAACTATCCTTTCTAAGTCTGTAGAGATTTTGACCGTTGATGACACTTCTGGAGTAAAGGTATAGTCAATCAAATAGTACATTTAGTCTTTCCTTGGTGTTCTGATTTCAATTTCTCCCAGGGTCGACTTTGGGTTTCATGTCTTAAATGACAAAAAAAAAAAAAAAATGTAATAGTAATTTCCATTGTCTTCTTAAAAGCAATTAGCTTTATTGAGTGAAAAATTTATATTGTCACATAATTAGTGCAAAAGTAGGTTGTGTGTCTCTGCAAGTTGGTTATGTGTCTGGTACAAAGGAGACATTTTCACGTCAATATTTCTCTGTTTAAAATAACTATAATATCAGAGAAGTTAATTTGAAACCATGTTTTAATGTATATATGAAGAAAGTGCTCCAGTCGATACCTCTTCCCTTTAAAATATAATTGAAGATTTTTGTAATGTTTTAATTATCCACAAACGGATCCTACAGGATAGTGTAGGCCAGGTATTCTAAGTGGAAAGTTAATTTTTGAAAGTAACTCTGTTGATATACAGTGAGTCTTTTAACCCATTCTTCCGCAAGGGATCCATTGAAGATATCGTCTTTATATAGTATATCCTGGATAAATCATTCTTGTAAAGCCGCTTTCTCTCTCTCTCTCTCTCTCTCTCTCTCTCTCTCTCTCTCTCTCTCTCTCTGTGAGTGACACCCGCATGAGAGTTTTAAGCTTTGAAAACGAAGCATTTATTAATGACTTAATGTTGTCAACGTTTACTGAGACAAATTGTTTTGCTACGTGGTGCACACATATCTATGTGGGCTGGGTCATTTGAGAGTTAAGCGTTCTTTCGGTTTGTGGTCTGGTAGTCTATCCAGGGATAGACTAGAAAACCATTCTAAATTCCTGACAGCAAGTTTCGTTTCTCTGCTTTAAAATTTGGAACCCCACACTGGTCAACTTTGCCTTCTATGTCACTAACATGAAAAACGTAACAGTAATATCATTCAGTCAACCACACCACAACAGATATGCAGACGTGTCTTTGAAAAAGGTGTCCAGCATGACTTTTAACTGTGATGGCTACAATAAAGAAAAGAACACAGTCAAAAGAAGTCAACATAAGTTATATTTATGATAATTCATTATTCCTTCAATGTTCACAATTTGCAAGACTGGAAGCTCGAAGTTCGGAGCATTCAATAAATATTGTCTTCTATGACTGAAGAGGAAGCGACAGATGTAGTTTTTAAGTGACTTTAGAACAGCAATGGTAGCGATCATTGTAACACTATAAATATACTTTGTAAAACAAAATAACCAAAGTAAAACAGAGAGGAGATAGAGCAATATGAGAGATGGAGAGAGAGAGAGAGAGGGCGAGAGAGAGAGCGAGAGAGAGTGCGAGAGAGAGAGAGAGAGGGCGAGAGAGAGGGCGAGAGAGAGGGCGAGAGAGAGGGCGAGAGAGAGAGAGTGCAAGAGAGAGAGAGAGGGCAAGAGAGAGAGAGGGGGCGGGAGAGAGAGAGAGAGAGAGAGAGAGAGAGAGAGAGAGAGAGAGAGAGATAGCATATACGTAAAATGAAAGGCAATGACAAATATATTACATATTTCGGATTTATGGGAACTGGTAAAAATGTCATTGTAATTTGTCAATTCGGTTATAAGATGCACGGAGAAGATTGAAAGAAAATATTTATATAAGGGAAAAATATTTCATTTGACGAAGCAAAATAGGTAATTGTAAAAACTGCTCCGTGAGGTATTATTTAGATAAATATATCGTAGTCTATCTAGGAAACCGTCTACATGTGAAGCATTTCAGAAACGTTGAAGCAATAAAGGTTTTTAAAATCTTTCTCCAAATTTATGTGAATATTCATATTATTATTTATGTGAACAGATGGCTGTTGAAAGAAATGTTTCAAGTTCGTTTGGAGAATTGTATTATCAGATGACAATATATAGGTGTGCGCGTGCGTGCGCGTGCGTGCGCGTGCATGCGCGCGTATGTATGTAAATACACACACACTCATATATCAGTGTTATTTTGACAATGATATTTTGTGAGAGATGTATCATAATTTATGTTGTCTTCCTTTTTTATTGTTCACAGAAAACATTCACAAATGAAGAAGAATGATGATCTATGAGGGAATGCCGTGATAATAAACCAAAGCTTTGGCCGATAAAACAGTTTTGAAAGTAAGATCTTGGATTGATATAAACGAAAAAAAAAAAGATGATGGAGGGAAGAAAAACATGAAAGCGTCCATCGTAATTGAATAAATAAAGGTTTTGCATCTTGAAGATCGGTTAGACATTATTTAAGAGCATAATGGAACAGAAGTATCACTCTGACCAACCGGTTAACAGCAAACGAACTAACCATTAATTAACCGAAATGTAATTTCTTGTTTCAAGGTTTCAATCTCAGCTAAGCAACAGACCGCAGTTACTGGAGCTAGTAAAAGAATAATAAAAAGAAATTGTTTTTAACGTTTAAGCATTGTTTTCAATACCAACAGTATCTCAGTGAATGAATAATCTTGTTTTAGTTTGACTTTCCACATAAGTTTTCACTATGCGTTTATTATTACTATTTCACTTTTCATATGTTCTTATATTTATTTTATATTGAGTTTATGGTTTGTGTATGAAAGTTATGGTCTATATAAGCGAGTGCCATAGAATATGGACGCTTGATTTCAGTTTGAAGCCATTTTGCTTCACTTGCACTGCTAAAGGCTTACGGAAAACATCAAAGATAGAGTACTCCCACTAGCATCACCTTATGCCGTGCTAAATCAATACTAAATATATATCTGTGAAGAATATGACACACACAATGGAGATAACAATGTTTAGCTATGGAGAGTATTATGAATTCCCGAGATTTGTAACCTTTTGCGAAATCAAAGAAATTGATATACAATAATTATCAAATATTAAGTTAATTGATGATTAATCTAGAATTTGTATGTACTTAAAAAGTGATTATACACAGATAAAAGAATGTATAATAAGATAGAATAAAATGTATAAGGTAGGACTATAAACATATAATACAAGCATATAATTAAATATGAATATACCTAGGGAAGAATCATTGCGTTCCTAGCAGCAGCAGCAGCAGCAGGTGTACCACCACCACCACCACCATCACCATCATCATGACGACGACGACAACGAAGCTATTTCATAATGTTTCTCGTTTAGTGACTTTATATACTTTCTATGACGCATAACTTCTACGCTTTTCCTCACAGTTTGTTGGAGGAGACAGGTATATTACTATGGAGAATGTTGCAGCTCAGGATATCTGTAAAGTGAAGACATGACTGGTAAGCTTAGTGTAGTTGATGTCACCTCTATCCCAACCAATTAGGATATCGTTTGGCAATCAATCATTACACATTAAAGAATAGAAACTTTTTGCCCAGTTTTAGCTGCAACTACTTAGATCGTGTGCACGTGTTTGGGTGTTTTCATCAATATACGCATCTCAGAATCAGAGATTTAAAACTCGAGATAAAACTTGGAATCTTCTGTTCAGCGATGGTGTAGAGTGTTTCAAGATTTGCAGCTTCTCAATTGTACATAATTTAAAACTAGTTGTGTCTTGGCAAGGTTAGCCTTGTTAGTATGTGGGATAGCTCTGTCCACAATATCAAATAATAGAGGAACGCTCAGTTCCGCGTTTCCTTTTCAAACTAATCGTCTCAGAAGTGAAGTTTTGTTTGTCCCGCGACCTAAATACGAGTATATATTAGTTATACTGGTTTTTAAGGGTATTACTATGAATTATGTGTAACTCTTATCCATACAATCTGCAGATGTCATAGTTGCTCTATAGGGAATACATTCTCTACTTTGAATAATTTCTGCAGTTACCATTAGTTGTTACGATAGGAGTATCAGGATGTATGTCAAAAATTATTGTGTGAACTCTTGGAAGTATGTTGTCCAGAGAAGAAAAGCTACATTACTCGCACGGAAAAGTTTGTGGAAATAGAATCTAACAGAATCTAACAGTAGTCTTCGTCCCACAGAGCCGACTGGTTTCATGCAACTAAAGAACTTTAAACCCAATGATACTACAATTCAAGGATGCTTTATATGAGTACTGCTACAAATTAGAAACATACACGAGGGTTAATGTAAATAGGAGTACTAACAATAAGTGATGTGATAATGAGCAATAAAAATTAATATATTATTAACCAGGAGTCTGTATATTAGATGTATTATACTTAAGTAGTAATGAACATTTAGCATGGGTAAATAGATTACGGAAGTGTTTTCCCTAAAAAAAAAAAAACCCCAAAACTACCGATATTTTTATCAATAACGTACCATTGCTAAGAGATCATCCTGTAAAAAGATTACTACCTCATCGATATATTCTTGTTATATAGCTTTGTTATCCAATCAGAGAGTTTTCTCCTTTCTGCTTGTAATTTTAAATCAAGCTGTTCTGGCGTGACTTCCATTTGTTAAAATTTGATCGTGAATGGTAGAGTAATCTGAATTGTTGTTTGTGAACAGGTTTCACATTTAATTAAAAAAAAAATCATCTTTTAGGAAGTTAATGCTGTTTCTAGTAAGTAAAATGTTACCCTTTCGTTTGAAGTTTCGTAACTGTAAAACAGACTACGAGCTCATAATGTTTCATTACGCATTTGAGTTATACACTTTATTCAAAGTCTCCTTAGATATCAGAATAGATAGACGGGTCCTACTCAACTATATGATTTATATCTTATTAGCTTAGATCAATGAAAACAACCTAAAAAACAAAATATGTTCTATATTCCCAGTTAAAAGTAACACGCAGAACTGACAGAGCTTTGTAATATGAAAATAAACTTTTTTGAAATCTCAATACTGACTTTATAAAGTTAAGTTATATAGATACACCTCTATAACTGCTCTATATTGTTGTGATGTGATACCACATTATACTGCAATATATATTTATCAATTACTTTTCTTATTAGAGGATGAAAATTATACTATACGCTGAGTATTTTAGATTTGAAAATGTAAATTATTACAATATTGCTGTGTAGAAAGCAAGCTCTTGATATAAATGGAACGATACCTCAGATTTTAATGACTATCTTTTTAAATAATTACCATAACAATTTCGGTTATACTGTAGATTCGTCTACAATCATATTTCTCTTTTTACTTAGTGGATATTCGTTCGGTTGTTGCTAACCGGTATGCTGTGTAACTACAGAATTGACTCTGTGCTGAACATCCTTGCACCGACGACAACAAAATGTTTGTAAGAATGCCGATTTATATTTCTCCGACATTATATTATACAGGATTGGGTTGATAGCCGAATGGGAAAAATACAGGATCCCTGTAGTAGAAGAAAAAAGATTTTTGAATTAATAACTAATTAACAAGTAAATAATATAAAGAAAAGGAAATAAATATTTTGAGACAAAGAAATAAATAAAAAGTTTGAAAAAACTGGCCCTTGACATATATATACACAAAGGAATTCTTAGTTACTGTTAAATTTCTTGGAGAAAATATTAATTCTTAAAATTGTAAAGATCTAAACTCAACATTAATCGATTCTAGTAATTTTTTTGTACTTATTTTATCAACTTCGGAAGGACAAAGTTAAAAATCAGCCAGGCAAGATTTGCATTCATAAGGAGAAACGTAATTAATTAGTGAAACTACTTATGCTGCTCAAGGTTATTCGTCACCCAAAAATCTTAGACTGAAATATTGATTTATTACATTAAAGGAATATCACAGTCAGTTTAAATGACTGCTATTTGCCATTTTATAGTTATGGACTAGGACTAATGAAAGACAAAAAGGTAATCTCGGTGGGATTTGAACTCGGAACTTAAAGAAGTATAGCCAAACATTGCAAAAGATTTTAAATGCCGATCCAATGGTTGTATTATTCACTGTCCTCTCTATGGATTCATGACATTAACACAAATCATAAATTTGAGACAGAGGAAGGCTTGCTTGCACTGATTCTGATATTAACTGCCACCAAGGAGGTGAGCTGGCAGAATCGTTAGTACGCCAGGCAAAATGTTTAGCAGCATTTAGCCTGTCTTTATGTTCCGGGTTCAAATTCCACTGGGGTCGATTTTACCTTTCATCCTTTCGGGGTCAATAAAGTAAGTTGCGTACTGGGGTCGATGTAATCGATTTAGCACTCACCCGAAATTGCTGGCCTTGTGCCAAAATTTGAAACCAATATTAACTGCCACCTATTTTATTTATCTAAAGAAAAAAAATATAGGTTAACGTTGATAAGATTTGAACTCAGAACGATGACAGATGGAACAAAATAAGGCAAAGCACATTTTTTCCAGCGATGGAGCGTGTTTGCAATCCACTCATTTTTCTAAATGCAAGTATTCTTTTCTACTCTAGGGAACAAGGCCCGAAAGTTTTGGGAGAGGGGTCCAGTCGATTAGATCGACCCAGTACGAAAGGATGAAAAGCAAAATCGACCCCGACGGAATTCGAACTCAGAACGTAAAGACAGACGAAATACCGCTAAGCATTTCGCTTGGTGTGCTAACGTTTCTTATTTCTTTACTGCCCACAAGGGGCTACACACAGAGGGGACAAAGAAAGACAGACAAATGGATTAAGTCGATTATATCGACCCCAGTGCGTAACTGGTACTTATTTAATCGACCCCGAAAGGATGAAAGGCAAAGTCTTTGAACTCAGAACGTAGCGGCAGACAAAATACCGCTGAAAATTTCGCCTGGCGTGCTAACGTTTCTGCCAGCTCGCCACCTTTCTAGCTGCAAATATTGAACACTAATCTCAAGACTAAAAGTATTATTTTTGACACTAATATTCAAAAATAACTGCGAGCAAATCCTGAAACGTTTTAGATAAAAACATTTTTATCTCGAAGATATCTAATATCATTGACATTGTTGGAAAATAATGCTTTAATTTGCCATCCGAGTCATAAGCTGTAGTTTACTCATTCTTATCCTTCACTAAACGTTTATTTTACGTTACAACCATGCTATATTCTACGATAAAGTACGAGATACGATATGCTGAGAAACGCTTACTTCCTATCCCCACTCAGTGTCCATATTTGATTGAATACGACACCTCCTGCTGATAAGTAAATTTTTTACTCTTTCCTGAGATATAAAAAAACCATATTCTAGTTCTAAACCAACTCTACTGTTCAGGTTATATTCTATTCTACAGTTCATCTTTTTTCTAAAACGTGGCGCCTGTACTTACGTAAAACCCACTTTCTCTACTACCCATCTAGACATAGCAATAAAGATATCCTGTTACTTAGGCTCTAACTATTTTCTTTTCGTTACACTAGTTAACTTTGCTCTCTCCACCATTTTTCAGATTCTCAAATCATCATTAGGTACCCGATTATCACATGTTCGGTAATGAATACATCTAACCCAACTCATTTCTTTCCGAAAGTATATCATGCTCGGAGACATCAATGCGTTCGTGTTCCTTCCTCAGCAACATTGCTGGAGAAGAGGCCGAACGTTTGTTATTTTAAACTACCTGTGCTTGTGAACCTATTCAATAACTCGTATCCTTGTCTGATATACTTAGTTTGTAAATACTCTTAATCTCTTCCTCACTCTTTAACTCCAACATTTAACCTGTTCCTAAAGGATCATCTGATCATTGTCTTAGCAAAATAATACAGGTTGCATAAGTCAATCGTATAACAAACTCAATCTCCGAACATTCACCAACTCAGCTCCACCAATTCTACCAGGACTATTTTTGGCAGTAAATCTTCCTCTCGAGTCATTTGAGACAGATAAACAAAGGACTGATACCATCCATATTTTCATGTCTCTCTTCAATGTTCGCATGGCCTAAATCAACAAGCGACATCCTCTATGGTTGACTTGCATATACTATGTAGTGGTACAGACGAAGAGTACTGCCAAGTAAACTTAGTGAAAATAAAACCGTCAATAACTCGGAAGCGTTTACTAATATTTTCAATGTTTTGGAGGCCGCCATCAGGGAAGCAAAGGGTGTCTTCTTGGATGCACGAACTATAAACCCTTTCGAAACCTAACAACATTGGTAAATCATCTTTAGCCACCCTCTTGTGAGTAGTACTCATTGCAGACAAGACAATGATATTCGTTACCGTTTTTGTTTTCAATTGTACACTGCATACACAAAACAAAACTGCTTATGAACCTTCCTCCTTAAATTTATCTTTCTCCTCATTGCAAATAAGCAGGCTCCCCAATGCACAAAACTTTCCGTTTACTATGATGACACAAGGTGACTAGTCCTTCGAATTATACATTGCGCTCCTCAATCCTTACCAAACTTCAACCTTCCTCTCTTTACCAGGAACAAATCGTATTGCATAAAAACATCATACAATTTCTCAACTACGGCCCATTGCCTCTTATTCCAGTATCTCAAAGAGTGATAGAAACATATATAAATCACCAGCTTTATCTCTTCCAGTGTTTCTCTCTTTTATATGTGAAAATTGTGTGGCCTTCATTGAACCAAATCTATCAAAGACTTGCTCTTCTACTTCATAAAATAGCAATCTTTCGTAATTCAAAAGGTCGATGAAAATAATGCTATTGCCATTAGCATCAATGTATTCCACACTCATATTATCTCCTAACACCCGTCATTCTCCCCAAGCTTAAAAGACACGCATCCTCTACATGCAATCTAAACATCTCTTCGCACGAACTGAAACTCGCATGAACAGTAACTTCATGTCGTTTTCCAATGAGAACATAACATCATAATATCATTCAAAAGCATCTATTCCACAAACATATAAAGGAAACAGTCTTGTACAACACACACCTAATCTACACGTGAACAATACTTAAATAAAGCGTCCAAATTATTACTATAGTTCCCAGCTTTCGCAATGTCAGACATCATGTGAAACCGTTTGGTCTCACATCATGACTTATACATAGATAACATAACCAAAGCTACATACCAATGGTTAAGTCTCTTCTACAAAACCAGAAAATATGAAAAGCCTGATCAACTACTAACTATCTATTAAACTTTAGCACGGTTTCTAAAAACTTAAATATCAGTACAATAAAACAAAACAAAAGAATATATAAATGAAGTCAATGGTCTGTTAATTTTAAACTAACTACTTGATAATGTTCTTTACCAAAATTTCTTCTTTTATATAAAAGGAAACAAATAATTTTCTCAATTTATTTCGCTCTATGGTAAAAATAATTGATATGCTGTCTGAAAAGAGAGCTACTTACCCGATATATAAAATAAATGTAAATGTATTTGTAATAAAGGTGGCGTCCAATTATTGACATAAAGTGTGAGAAGACGCTGGATGTGGAATGGAGCCCAACAAAAGAAAAAGGCAACTACGACAGCAACTGAAATAAACATAAAACTCTTTTAATATTTTCCTTCGTATGGTATATTTCAAAAGAGAAAAACATTGTAGATGCTTTGTTCGGTTGCAATAGTAGTTAATGCATTTTTAATAGTTTGTTTAATACGAATCACAAGCAAAATATCGTAAAAGCTTTGCTGTCGAATGTGTCAATTATATTAGAAGTAAAAGAAAAGTTGGCAAGCATATTACATCATCTAATGAATGATCAAAATATAAACAGTGAGCTGCGAACATTGTAAAGTAAAGATGGGCGCACTGTTTTTGGAACCTTCAGTCTACATTATAAAGAAACGAAATAAAATGATAGAAATTTAATGATATTTGAGAGTTATCTCGACATAACAATGCTTGCCGAGCTGAGTGACATTATTGTCTCTTTTTATCAGGTCAAGTCATATTTTGTCGTCATTGTTTATACCCGGTGATTAAAAATAATTTCTGCTGTAGCTATCTTAATTTTATAAACGTCCTTTTCTTTTTTCCAATAGATATTTTGGAGATTTACTGGAATCAGTTCCACCGACCCCTGTAAAATTGTTTCTCTCTATCTGTAAAACCATGTATGGCACATAATTTTGTCTTCTTATCTTTTTGATCTAAAATGAAGAATTTTACATGGATAATATACTATAATAATTTAATAATTACTGTTCCTTTACTCCATGCTGAAGATACAAGCAAGGCCGAATTTAAACCTTGTGGAGCCCGGGGCTCTTCAAGTTTGGTGGGCCTCTCATACATAAAAATTAAAATCGATGACAAATCACCAAATTTCACGTAATTCAAATTACAAGTTAACATAAATAGTTTAAATGCGTCCGTTATTGCAAAATTAAGTACAGCATGTTTTATCTCTTTACTTTTATATACTAACTGCTACAATACCAACGAAAAGTCTTTCTTTCTACACTTGGCATCTGGAAAATCATTAAAAGATTTTTTCAAACTATATCGTCTTTAGAATAGCTCTCTACCTTCAAAAAGCCCAGGGAACTTAGTCTTTTGTGGGTCATCGTGGTTTTTAGATAAATTCTCTCCTGAACAACTAGTGGCCATCAAGTTCAAATGTATTCTATGAGTTACAACAACACTTGGAAAGGTACCAGCAAGCTCTTCATCATGGATTAAAAGTGCCTGTTGAGCTGGAGTGAGACATCACCTGAGCCTACAAAAGTATGCAAACTATAATTTCTTGTGCGAACTCATTACCTAAATCACAGTGAAAAGCAGTGATGAATTTCTCAGCTTCACCTCTTATCCTTGCATGACTATGAATATGAAACTGTCATGCACTGCTTGATAGGCTACCCTGCGTTCTTGTAAGGCAACAAACAACTAAAATGACATTGAAAGTCCTGCATCTGAATTTTTCTCTTGCAGAAAGGACAACTTCCGCTGAGGTTGGTACTGGATTTGCACAATGTTTATTTCTCTTCCTTGGTATATTTGTTGTTTCCTTGTAGTTTGTGCTTCCACACGTTTCTGGCATTCATTCTAACTCTCATACCTAACCTGACCTGATTTCAGAAGGTTTGCCAAAGAATCAGTTATATTCACCACTTTATTCACGCCAGCTTCAACTCCTTGAAAAGCTTCATGCGTACCGTTAAACCATACAACAATTAATTTTCAGGTCTTAGCCATTAGAGCAGTTTCAAGGCAATCCTTTTTATCTGTCAATGCTTGAACTTCATATTTCGCTTCAGGTGTTTTGTTCAATGTCTCTGCGTGCATTTTTGAATGCAGTTATATGCATCAATGAGGGTTTCAGTTGCATCAACTTTTGCTGACTAACGATTGACTGACAAACATTTCAAAGCTAATAATGCTCTTTTATTTCTTTCCAAAGATTTCATTAAATTTGCCCATTTAATGGGCAAATTTACTGCGTGTCGACGCAGGAAAATCTGTGTATAACCTTTGTATGAAACCAAAACAGCTAACAGCTTCAACAGAGCAAGAAGCAGAAGCTTGCCCAACAAGATTCAACGAATGAGCAGCGCAGGAAATGAAAACTGTAGCCCAATTCTTTTCCTTAAGTCTTGCTCGCATTTCTGTGTAGTGACCGGATATATTAGAGGTGCTGTCATAGGACTGGCCCCGTATCTTTTTTAAGAAACCTAACTGAGGTGTTCTCTGTACTTCAGCGTTGTGAGAATCCGGCTGCAGGAAAGCGAAAAACCTTTCTATCGGCGTCCCAGAAACAACCGTAACTCAGCGGGTCGACAAAAGAGCCCGATAGAATAAGTACCAGGCTTAAAAAAATAGTAACGAGTCGATTAAATCTTTTAAGACAGTACCTTAGCAGGGATGTAGTCCAGTGACTGAAGTGCAAAATCGACATCGGTGGAATTTGAACTCAGAACGTAAAGACGGATGAAATGTTGTAAAGCATTTTGTCCTGCGCAGTAACGACTTAGCCAGGTCGCCACCTTAAAATGCGAAATAATAATAATTATATGCTTTTCTCCTTTATAGGAAAAATGGATGAAATAAGGCTTAATAGTATTGGATCAAGAGCGTTTCAATTCAGTAAAATTTCGGAAAAATCTTTGTTGTTTCATTTTGTCTTTTCCAGCCGGCTGATAGGAAAAATTAACGTAAAGAACTGGAACAAATATCGCGAGACAGTTTGGCCGACGCTTTAACGATTCTGCCAGTCCTTCACTCTCACCAGTCATTAATAACAAAGGTTTCTAACTTAGGCAAAAGACTCCACATTTTTGATTGAAGGAGATTTATAATATACATTTTATAATCCCGAAGATGATAAAAGGAAAAATCGACTGTCATAAAACTTGTACTCTGGATGCAAAGGACGGATCTAAACACTGCAACACTGTTTAGTCTGATGCTTTACTGTTTCTCCTGTCAACCATCTTCAGAAATCCTTATTAATACTGACACATCAAGGCAGCAAGCTGGCAGAATCGTTAGCACGCTGGAAGAAATGCTTAATGGTATTTCACCTGTCGCTACGTTCTGAGTTCAAATTCCGCCGAGGTCGACTTTGCCTTTCATCTTTTCGGGGTCGATAAATTAAGTACCCATGAAACACTGGGGTTGATGTAATCGACACGTCCTCTCATCCAAATTTAAGGCCTTGTGTCTATAGCAGAAAGTATTATTAATACTGACACAATTGCAGTGAGCTGGCGGAATCGTTAGAATCCCAACCAAAATGTCTAGCGGCATTTCGTTCGTCTTCACGTTCTGAGTTCAAATTCAGCTAAGGTTGACTTTGCCTTTCATTCTTTCGGGCTCAATAAAATAAGTACCAGTTGAACACTAGGGTCGATACAATCGACTTACCTCCTGCCCCGAAATTGCTGGACTCGTTATTAATACTGGAAATGCATTAACGAAGGCGGTGAGCTGGCAGAATCGTAAGAGTGTTAGAAAAGACTACTTTGCAAAAATTTATTTCGGTCTTTACGTTCTGTGTTAAAATCTCACAGAGGTCAACTTTGCCTATCCCACCGAGACCGATAAATTAAAGCACTAGAAGTGGGGTCGATTTAATTGTCAACTATCCCTCTCACATCAATTTTCATGCTTTTTGCCTATATTAGAAACTATTGTTTATAATGATGTGGCATAGTAGAAACAGTAAAACGCCGCACTAAATTTCTTACGCTATTTAGTATCGTTTTGTTAAACTCTAAATTTAAACCACACCAAGTTTATAAAAATACGTACAAAGCAAGTAGATTATGTAAAACCTCGTTTCAGTCGACTACTCCTCCCTCTACAGTAAGTTTTTGATCTGCTCTCAAAGTATGAAACTGATGTTCACGTTAAAGAGAGTAAATCAATGTAATTTATTCAGTCTAAATCTGTTTCCAACTGTTGATGTTCCACGAATAGGTCATCCTGTCCAATTTAATGAAGATTTACTTTTGTCAGAACTTTTGATAGAAATAGTGAAGAACTAGCCCAGTAACTGAATTCAAGCCATGCAATTTTTCACTGGCATCTTCAATTACTTAGAAAGGTGCTTAAACCTGGAAAATGGGTTCTCATGATTTAATATAAAAGAACCGTGCAGCACAAATAGATATCTGCACTTCACTGCACTCTCATGGATGTATATCGCCACTTTTGACTGATCGATGGCTATCGATAAAAAGTAGATCTTTTACATGAATGTAAAGCCGTGCAGATAATGATTTAATGAAGGTGAACTAGCTAAACCACAATCCAAAAGAGACCCCCCCCCTACCTAAGTGAAGTGTTAGTGTTTGGTGAGATTGTTTTCGTGTGTTCCACTTTGAGTTGCAACTAGTTAATGAGACGATTACACAGACATTTGCTATTTTCATTTACAACGGTTATATACTGCTTTGAAGGAAAAATTATATTAATTTATGATAATATCTTTTTCATTTTGCTTTTTTCTTTAAAGTTATTATTAGTAAGTTATTCAATGTTATACTGTTTATATATTTGATGTTTAATATTTCCCACTGGAAATGTCTGCTTTTGAATCTTGTACGTCTTCAACGTGGGACTATAGATATTAAATTAAATAATTATAAAATCCATGGATATGCTCGTTTCTGTATTTTGTACATCTTCAGTATGGAGTGATGGAAAAGTAATTATTGAATTAATTAATTATAGTATATTATCCAAATAAATGTCTTTATTTTAAATGAAAAAAGATAAGAAAGAGAAACAAATTAAGAAGAGTCACATATAATTTTAGCGATAGGAGAAAAATGTTTTTAATATTTTAAATTAATTTTCTTTCTTTGTCAAGCCAAAAGCAATTCTAATTCAAATATACAAAGGAAATTTCCATTGATATCGTTTTGATTTAGAATCTGTAATACTTTATGTGTATTCGGTCTGAACGGGCTAATGGGCTACGTCCAACTGGTATTCTCCTGTAATTTCTAGGCCTAATTTGTGGTGGCTATATTACAACACAATTCGTCATGTGAATGAAGACCTCTCACTACAGTGGTTGGCCCATTTATATTTCTCTATGCAAGCATTTGCGTGGGTGTGTGTGTGCGTGTATTTTGGCGATGTATATTGGCAAAGGATGTGAACATAGAGAGAAAGTAAAAAAAAAAAAAATTCAGTACTCTTTGAACAAAGACCTTTGCGATATTTATTTCGCACTAAGTTACAAACACTCACTTGTCATCTCTCCAATGAAAATGCACAACACATGGTGATATAACACAAATAAAACCATAAATAGTAATTATAAAAGAAAAAAAAATGATCAATTATAGATGACTGAAGGGGTTGAAATATCTTCAATGATTTCATCGATTAATAATGAAGTAGTTTAAGAGCTAAAACAGTATATAAAAATTAACTAATCATTTAAAAAATACTGCTCATTTTAAAGGGAAACAGATCGCTCAAATATTGATGTCACCTGGTTTAACACTACCATCGGGTATTTAAATATCTTTAGCTCTATCAACTCTGCTAAGTATCCGAGCCGGGTCTCCGATTGGAGAAGGATTTCCTCTTTCCTACCAACCACTGCGTCTTTGAAAATGGTCGTGATTGCTGTCCCTCATCCTGACAGATACAAAGAACATTTTATGAGAGAGAGAGAGAGAGAGAGAGAGAGAGAGAGAGAGAGAGAGAGAGAGAGAGAGAGAGAGAGAGAGAGAGTGTGTGTGTGTGTGAGAGAGAGAGAGAGAGTGTGTGTGTGTGTGAGAGAGAGAGAGAGAGAGAGAGTACTATCGAAGCATTTGCTGTGTTGCTAGTTTTGCATTACTGATCTAGGATGAAAGACAAGTAAAGTAGATTCGGGCGCGATATTGAAAATCGTTTGAAAGCTCACAAAATGCTTACGGCGTTTAGTTACGGCACTTATGCCATGTCTAGCATTACTTTAGCTAAAGAGCAGCTCAAATCCCGCCATGGTCAACTGTGCATTTCGTATTTCTGGGGGCTATGAAATAACGAACTAGTCAAGAATTGGAACCGTTTTAATATTCCTATAAAGCCTCCTAGATGTGAATGGAATTATAAAAGAAGAATTTTGTACCATTTACTAAACAAGACCGCCAAACTAAATGCGACAAAACAACTTTGAATCTATAGATTGAGTCCACCAAATGATGAAATGCATTATTGAACCGGAAAGTAGTTGAACTTCGAACCGAAACAGATAATACTGAATACTTAAAATTAGCTAAGCTACTTTTAACATAGTTAATATAGGGAACATTAAAAAAAAAACAAAAAAAAAACAGGGGAAATATCCATGCAGTGAGGAGAATACAACAATTGCTCAATGGCTAATAATATTTTAATAATTTTAGTAAATACGGAAGATAAGTCCGAATATGTTTCGATAATATTAGATCTCAATTGTGAAAAGTAAACTTTACTGACACATGGCGAGTAGTGATGAAGAAAAGCACTACGCATTACTGGCATTAGAAGACTGAAATATATCCGGTCTTTCGAATTTATTATAAAGATTACTGTATTAATAGTAACTGAACTACTGTTGTCTTATCCTGACTGCATAAGTATTTCTCATTGTATATTTTTTATTGCTCATTAACTAAATTAACTATTTGTATATCCAACTTTTCCCCCTTCTCTTTCTCTCTTTCAGTTTGAAGTTCAAGTATTATCAAGTTCAAAACCGTATTTCATGAATTTGTGTATCTCTGAAATAAGTACTGGTAATACATTGAAGCAGATTCAGTCGACAGCCTTTTAGCAGAACGTGTAAATTTTTCTTTGACGAAGACAAACACAGTATTTTGTAGGGAAATACAAATAGGGAGTTATAATATTCTGGTCTCTTTCTACGGCATTTGAGGGGTAAATGGAATGAAATAGCTTCAACCTGAACTGACCTCAGCGAGTAGAAAACTATGAGAGGAGTTTACTACTTGATTTACGACGCTCGTTATAGCTCATATGAAATCAATGTAAAGTTAAATAATACACGATACGCTTTCTCTGCATTGCCGAAAATGTAATTTCCGAAGACAAACAAATGAAGTGTATGAAAACTGATACAATAAATTTTATCTCCGTGATTTTGAAAGGATTCATAATGTGTTTGAAAATCGATGCGTTTCGTTAACATAGTTTAAGAGGTAAATATAATTTCAGAAACACACTGTTTACATATAATAAAATATTTGTTCATGTCGACAAGCATTCAGAATTTTGACTTAGTGAACTACAATTTTGAATGAAATCGCATATAGCATTTTTATCTTACGAAGCAAAAGGTAAACTAGAGAATTCTTGTTTTTCTGCACGAAGTGGCGATATAATAGCATCTGCAATAATAGTAGATCAGATTCGTTTTACACGACATTTGAAGAACAAATCAAAATCTATAGCACTGTCTTCATCCTCTACTTCATGTTCCATAGCTTCCATTTAAATACTTTCCAGTTTTCAATGACGCACACATGCACGCACACGCACACACAAATCCCTACTCGCCACACATACTGCTTAATAGCTTTGTGTACTCATGGATACTAAGCATGCACTACATGAAGTATGATATTGATGATAGAATCATGATGATGATATTATGAATAGCAACTGTTTACTTCGAAGTATCGCTGATAATGGCCTCTTTCTCTCTCTCCTTCCTCTTTCTCTCTCACTTTCCACTTTCTCTCTCTCTCTCTTTCTCACACACATCTTTTATCTTTCCCTTTTTACTAGTTTCGGTCATTGGACTGAGAGTATGCCGCGGCACTGCCTTGAAATGTTTTGGTTAAAGGAATCGATCCCAGTACTTATTTTGTTAGCCCGACACTTATTCTAACGGACTCTTTTGCTGAATCGCTTATATATGAGGACGTAAACAAACCAACATCGGTTGTCATCTAGTGGCGGTGGGGGACAATCACGAACACACACACACACACACACACACACACACACACACACGACAAGTTTCTTTTGGTCTCGCCTACAAAATCCACTCACAAGGCTAAGGTCGCCCCGGAGATTTAATAGAAGAGACTTGGTCATGGTGTCACGCAGTGGGAATGAATCTGGAACCATATGGTTGGAAAGCAAACCTCTTACCCCTCAATCTCGCTTAGATACATAGATACACACACGCGCGCGTATACACGCACATATATATATAAATAGAAAGACAGAAAAACAGCAAGGGGTGTACATAGTATTTATATGGAAAGTTGCTTATGCAAATTGCATCATGTAATCATGTCTTATCTGTATTGCTCTTACAGATAATTGATGACTGGTTGATATAACTTCACATTATGCAAAAAACAAAAACAAAAACAAAAACAAAAACAATATTAAGTCGTTGTTGTAGCTATACATAAAATCAATGGAAAATATCAGCGAGCATTGATATTGATAGCTCCGTGAAACAAAGTCACGATATTCTATCAGAAGAATCGGGTGCAGCCTCCTTACCCACAGAATTTATACAGTTTCACACACGGATTTTATACAGTTTATTGAAACTAAATGTTTATCTTATAACTCGAAGTTCACGCCACAACGATCATTCGGGTGAGAACTATAACAACTTGGGCTGTTTGTATATTAATATTCGTCGGTGGGGGTGTTGTTTCTTGTCCGTATCTGTTCATTGGCTTGCGCTTTACATCCGTTGACTGGATGTTATTTTTGTGTCTTTTCATTGGTTATTATTTGTGGCTTGGTATTTACTTTCTTTGAATTTATTGATAAGCGGGCCACTTTTGTAGATTGCTATTTTTTCTTTGTTATTTATTTACGGAATTTATCAGTTAATCAATTAACGCTGTTTTTGGTCAACACTATTTTGATGTGTGTCGTGTTTGCAACTATTAATGGTATGTACATTATTTACATTATTTACATTATTTACATTTGACTGATATTTGTCCTCATCTTGTTTGTTGTTAACACAACGTTTCGGCTGATATACCCTCCCGCCTTCATCAGGTGTCTTGGGAAAATTTCGTATCTGGGTTTTCATTGGGAATGAGAATCCAGGTTCGAAATTTCCCCAAGACACCTGATGAAGGCTGTTTTAAATTTGTGTCTGTGTCTATATGTATATGGTATACGGTTTGTTTAATTTGGGCATGTATTTGTTTTTAGAATCTTGTGGTTGTAAACATTTTGCATGCGCACGTGTGTGTTTGTATTTAGGGCGCATACGTGCGTAATTTAGTGTTTATCTTATCATGTTTATTGTTCGGGACATTTTTTTGAAGATGATATATAGCAGGATATGATTTAATTTCTCTTTTTTAGCGAATGTGTGTTTTGTATGATCATGTGGTATTTTTTGTGGTATCCAGGGTAAGATTCCGGAAAAATTCATGTATAATGGTGTACTGTCTATTTCTCGCTGTATATTTGCGGTTATATTGTTTTATTATAACTCACAGATGTTTTTAGACAAAGAAGTTGCATATATTTTGTAATGTATGTGTTGCGTTTATCTATTTTTGAAGGCCCTACAAGTAGCATCGATGTCAATTTTTCGGTAATACTGTTGTTCAGTAGACGATATTAATTTTTGGGCAGTTTCCATGTAACAAGAATATTCCAGTTCTGATGCAGCTGCATTAATTGCAACTGTGTGCAGTGTGTTCCTTAGTAGGTTTTATGGGTTTTTTTGTGCAGCTTTAACTAACTTTTGCATTGTTTCTGCAGAACAGTTTATCATATTTATGTTTTGCTGAGAAGCGCTTGCTAATTACTACTGGGGAAGTATGTGCGACATTTACTACGTTTAGACTGAAGAGGGGGTTGAATCAAATTATGCCTCTTTTTCATTGTTCATTTGTGGTGTCCTGTGTGTGTGTGTGCGTGCATGTGTGTGTGCGTGTGTGTGTGTGTGTGCGTGCATGTGTGTGTGTGTGTGTGTGTGTGTGTGTGTGTGTGTGTGTGTGTGTGTGTCTGTATACTGTAAGATAAGCAATAGTCCAAGAGTTGGTAGTTTGAAGTTTTCGGAGAGAGGTAGAGGAAGATGATGTATTTGGAAGAGTGAGGGAAAGAGAATTTTAGGTGGAGTAAATGGAAGACTTTGTTGCTCATAATCAGGTGAGTCAAGTGAATGGTGGGCAAGCAAAGCGTGTAACCTGGGTAGCTGAGATGAACTACAGATAACGGTTGAGAGATTGAAGAGGAATAGGATGTGGGATTAAGAAGGTGATGTATAGAGTCTATGTTGGATTGGAGTTCATTGATTTTAGAGATGAAGAGGAAGAATTAATCGACGGCTTTAGTTTTAGTTTTTAGTATCTGGGGGAAGTGTAAAGGGTGACGGTGTATCGAGTGCGAATGGTCACGGTACTTCCTACCAAGAGTCTGGTCTGAATACCTTCAACAAAGCACCCATGAACAGGGTAAAGTGTTCAACCGGGCGTCATCATGTGCTTACTACATAAATGCAATTTTTTATGGGAGTTTGATGGATAGGGTGGGGTGAAGTATGACTGATTTTATTTTATGGATTCAGAAATGCGGAAAGATGAAAACTAAAGATGATCTCATTGGGACTTGAACTAAACATGGCAAAATATTTAATACGTCACTTTACAATTCCTGCCGAGCACGCCCTTGCTAATCTTCGCTCTAACTCCCTAAAATCTCACAACGCAATCTTTATAGTATTTATAATCACATAGAAATAGTGTCATAACTGAACGAAAAGTCGAAGGTTCGTACTTCGTTACTGGCACTGCAGTATGTTCACACCTAAATAACTTTCTAGCTAAATACCTGTAATACATTGAAGTAGACTCAACCGATTCTATTCCATTCCGTGCAAAAGTTGCGTTATAGTTATTCCAACACGTATATTATAAAATGTCTACAAAATAAATACAACTTTTCTGTCTAAAAACTGTGAAACAAAATTGCAATCACGAAACGAAATTGCAACCACAGTTCGAATTTATAACATAACCATAATGAGACATGTTCTCGCAGCCAGAAATAAATCACATATTTTAAGTTCTTCTCATTTATCAATGTTTGAAATGACAGAAATTTTTTTTTTTTATTTCTTTGAAACTTCTGATTTCTTACAGCAGTTTCCTTGTAGGAGAATCTTCACTTTCGTTTGATTCATGTAAAAATCAAATAACACGACCTGTTGGAGACAGCTTTCGTGATTATTTTTTATTCTAGCTAAACATTTATTAATACTTTTTCTCCTCTCCTATATCTTTAAAAATTCTTAATCATTCTTCATTGTCAAAGATCTGATAAAATATACTTGGCCTGATTTGTTGAAAATATTCTTTCTTTTATTAGTTTTATTGTCAACTATTTATTGATCATTTTATAATATTGAAAATAAATAAATTTGAATATTTGTATTAAGTCTTATCTCGCACTGATTCTCAAAAGTTCTCTTATCTGAAGATGATAGTGTAACCTTAATTAGTCATACATTTCGCTTCCAAGGAAGAAAAAAACATTCTCTACTTTACAATTATGTTCATTTTATTTTTCCTTGGTTATTTTTAATTTCAATCATTAATATTAAATAACACTAGGTAGTGAAAATAATTGGAAGTATTTCATCACAGTATTCACTTTGATTTTTATCCCTCTAGGGATACGCACAATAATCGAAAGAGGCTTATTTAATTAAATATTGGTGGCTCATAAGTTAACATATGATTATTTAATAAGCACAATGTACGGCGATGTGTTTACGTAACAACAGATTCCTATATAGGAGCATCACTTCAAGGTTTTAAAAGAAGGTTAAAGGAAAAGTTTCGACTTCACACCTCTTATAGCTAGAAGCTCAAAGTTGTTTCAATGAGTCAACTGCAGAAAGCTAATAAAATATCTCATTCCATAGATCAGTTAGTGAGGAACCCCACCTAACTTTAAGTAGAGTAAACGTCAGTAAACGTTTGTGAGAGGATGACTGGCGCTTTGCTTGTGTAGCTCTTTCAGAAACACTATAGACAATAACCAGTTAGCAATGAAGAATTATTCTAGTAGGGTGCAGCGAATAGATAAATAGACATCAGGAGTAGTGGTAATTCCTGGAGGAGCTGCCTCAATGTCAGGTCCGTAATTCCATTTTTATCTTAAAGTTTGCAACTGGTATCCCCCTTCTACTAATATAGTATTCAAGCAGTAAGAGGATCTTAACGTTCCATCAACTTTCACACTGGTTCTTCACAAAACCTAACATAAGTCAGCAAACTCTCTACAGTGAGCAAACCCATTATACAATACGACACACAAAAACATTTTAAAAACTAATAAACATTTAATTCTAACGTTTATTTCAGCTACTTCTTAATTTGAAAACATTGCACGAGACGCATATTTTACTTTCTATTCTTTCTTCTGAATAGGATACTACTTCGAATTTTAACTTAAGCTAAGGAATTTTGACCTTACAAAACAAATTTTCCTTTTTACCAAACTTAACTCAGATTTTAGAAACAAACACTTGGCTAGCTTGTCTAAGAGCTGAGAAGATGCGTCGTATATGACCACTGGAGCCGTTAAAAATGACTGCAAATTCTCCCTCATATTTAAAACTTCTCTAGGTGTTCTTGCTTCACATGCTCTACACCAGTTAGAAAAGAAACCCAGATTTATGAACCAGGACTTAAAATTATACCCCTACCGTCTTTTTAGTGCGCATTAAGTTGTATAACTATTGTACCATCTGAGCTACCTTACAAAACTTTAAAGCATCTCAGCACTTAGAGTATCGCATTAACTGTGAATTACATATATAGAATGGAAGTATGTAGCGTCTATCTCGCACAAGAATAGAATAGAACGGACAAAGAACTAAATCCAAGTTATCTAGTAATTCTAGAATCTCACTTGAAAGTTTTTCATGTTTAGGTAGTAATTTATTTATAGGCACAAGGCCTGAAATTTTTGGGGAGGGGACAAGTTGATTACATCGACGTCAGCGCACAAATGGTACTTATTTCATCGGCTCCGAAAGCATGAAAAGCAAAGTCAACCTAGGCGGAATTTGAACTCAGAACGTTGAGCATTTTGCCCGGCGTGTTAACGATTCTTCCAGATCGCTGTTTTATCTCACAGTAAAATATTGCTTTCAAATTTTGGCACAGGGCTAGCAATTTCAGTGGAAGGAGCTAGTCGATTACATCGATCTCAGGTTTTAACTGTTAGTCATTTTATAGGATGAAAGGCAAAGTCGACCTCGGTGGAATTTGAACTTAGAACATAAAAGCGGAGGAAATGGCGTTAAGCATTTTGTCCGGCGTGCTAACGATTCAATCGAGCTCGCCGCTTTAATCTCACAATAGAATACTGATTTCAAATTTTGGCACAAGGCCAGCTAGTTCGGGGGAGGGGTAAGTCGATTACATCGACTCCAGTCCTGGACTGGTATTTATTTTATCGAACTCGTAAGGATGAGAAGTCAACCTCGGGGGAATTAGAACCCAGAACGTGAACACGGGTGAAATGTCGTTAATCTCACAGTAAAATATTCACTTGATTGTATCAACTGTTGAGCGTAATTATTTATTTGGCGCCAGCAGATCAATCATCAATGCATTGCAATGTCTAAAGAATCTAATATTGTGTTCTTTGAATCGTGAGAACATAAAGGATTCTTAGTAACATTTATTTCTAATTTCCTTTATATGAGAACTTACATTGGAGCAACTCATTTTCTCAAATCCAATGCAGTGCCATAACTCTTCTGTTTTAAACTCTAGAATATGAAAAAAGGTTTGTTTGTAGTTCTCTTGCTTTCGAGTTCTTCACATATATTCAAACGAAATATCGAATACTTATTGTACCGTGGTTTTCAATTTATCTCTTTAAGATTCATTCGTATTAATTCCTTTACTTCAATATAAATCGAACTTTAATGTCAGGTGTCTTTAGACGGTGTTGAGCTGGCTGAAATGCTTAGCGGTATTTCGTATGCCGCTACGTTCTGAGTTCAAATTCCGCTGAGGTCGACTTTGCCTTTCATCCTTTCGGAGTCGATAAATTAAGTACCAGTTGCGTATTGGGATCGATCTAATCGACTGGCCCCCACCTCAAAATTTCGAGCCTTGTGCCTAGAGTAGAAAAGAATCGTTAGCACGCTGGACGAAATTCTTAGCAGCATTTCGTCCATCTTTACGTTCTGAGTTCAAATTTCGCCGGGGTCAACTTTGCCTTTCACCCGTTCGAGGTCGATAAAATAAGTACCACTTGAGTACTGGGGACGATTTAATTGACTTGACCTCTCTGCCAAACTGCTGGCCTTGTGCCAATATTTGAAACCAGTATAATGTGTCTTCATGTATGTGATTATCAGTGAATTCGAAATTTAAATAGTTGTCTCGATTCTAAATACCAAGAGCAGTCATGTTCTTACTGTATAGAATTTGTTATCAAAATTTGACACCCATCAAGAACTGTTTCGATTCCTTTACGGATAGTATGGTGGAAAATAAACTAGCTCGTTAAGAAAATCTCTTAGCAATATTTATACTGAGAAAGGCGGCGAGCTGGCAGAAACGTTAGCACGCCGGGCGAAATGCTTAGCAGTATTTCATCTGTCTTTATGTTCTGAGTTCAAATTCCACCGAGGTCGACTTTGCCTTTTATCCTTTCGGGGTCGATAAATTAAGTACCAGTTGCGTACTGGGGTCGTTTTAATCGACTGACCCCGCTCCCCAAAAATTTCGGGGGCTTGGCTTTGTGCCTAGAGTAGGAAAGAATATTTATAGTGAGAAAATCTCTTAGCAATATTTATACTAAGAAAGCAATATTTATACTGAGAAGTACACTGCTAGTTGCAAGACCAGTGGCTGTCACACTGTTTTCTATATATTGCAAGCTGGAGTAGACTGCCGTTATGTCTAGCAGACGAGTATCCATCATTGAGGATGACCAAAATAAGATCGAAATCACGTGATATGGTTGTCTCCAAGGTAGAATAGTAGGAGGTTCTCTCCTCTCTTGCAATATATATCGAGTGCTAAGCGCACTCCTCCTGGGTTAAAACAGCAGTATCGTCTGTTTTTATAGAACACCCACGTTTAGGTGGCGATAAACATTACTATTGAAAATAATCTTTCTTAAAAATATGTTTCGTGCCAATTAAAACTATGAATCTAATTCTTTAGTGATCACAACACTCACACAGATTTCCAGGCTCAGTGAATGAAATTTTTTAATGTTCATACCTTTCTGAAGAGTATTAGTAATGCTCTTCAGTAAGGTTCTATTCGTTTGGCGCCAGTTGATCAAGCGTCAATACACTGTAAAATCTGCAAAATCTATTCAATTAGTGACAAGGAAACTTCGAGACCGGATTGTTAGCAGCTTGTGCAGTACTCAGCACATATTTAAGAATATCTAATGAAAGAAAGAGAATACTTTCAACATTTTCCCTTCTTTTGTTCGATTCATTGATTATTAACCTGAAGAGTTGTAGGTGAAGTAGTAATAATACAGCTATCTAAATGAAAAAGCAGTTATATTTAGCTTTAGTAAGAAGCAGTACAGAAGCCAATTAAGTGTCAAACTAGAATACGAATTACAGCCTTAGTCTTTCCTTTCTTTGTGCTGGAGAGTACGTTTAATCAGTTCTACTTGTAGAATACCCGATGAAATTAAGGAAACTGTTTAAACTATAAAAATAAGAAGTTAAAAGAACACAACGAATCAACAAAGGAGTCTCTATGTGAGTACTCGATCTACTAGAAATAGCAGCTAAATCACCATGGTATTTCACCACACAGTCTTAAGTAGCCCTTTTTAGTGTTGGAGGTATTTTTTGACAGGGGGAGCGGAGATTAAAGATATGCACAGTAGTGCTTTTTTTTTTACATCATTAATGCATATTTTATCAGTTAAAGTAAAGTCAAGCTCACTGGAATTTGGGTATGAAACTACACAAGTGAAAACTGAATACTGCAAGTCGTTTAACTACAGGCCAACCCTGCTCAGTCAGGCATGTAATGAAAAGAGTTAAGGCCGTCAACACCACATATTTTAAAACATTTATACCTAGATTTATATTATTAACTGCTTTTGAAACAGTAAAGTGTTATTTGAGGAAGATTTGAAGCTATTACTACTAGTCAAGCGACCACAAAGAGACTCTCGCATTGGCTCAAACACTGCACGTAATTTAATCCAGAGCTCTACAGTGTCCGACATCTTCCGTGTCATTTTATCACAAAGATAACCATGTGGCAGTATGGCAGGAAATTTTCTAGACAACTAAATAAACTTCGTTTGCAAATAGTGAGACGAAGAAAAAGCGTTAAATAACAGTCATGTTAGGTGTCATGTTAGGTTTTGTGTTTCTATTAAGGAAGTTAAGAGTAATGTGGTGAAAGCGAATGAGAACCGTTACTAGTGATGTAAAGCGACATCAGTAGGTACATGCAAAGAGCATCTAAAATAAACTACTAGCTAAAATCATAGACATTGATCAATCAATCATCGTTAATTTACAACACAAAAACGATATTAAAACAGACAATTGATTGGCAATATCAGACTATCAGGGTAATATTTCACTTTTATTTCCATCTGTTGATCGAGAAAGGATAAATTGTAGCCTCCAGACAGCAATTGTTGAAGGTTGGTTGAAAGAGGTGGTGTTGCAAGTTAATAAACAGAAATGGAAAAGATATTCGACAGAAATGATATAAAGGTTTAAGAATTTATATGCTGGGGTGTTTGATAAAAAAAAAAGGAAAAACTTTCGACTAGCATTTCAGTTTGTATGACGACATCGTGCAAACATTGAGATTAGATATTAGCAGCAAAAATAACGACATCAATGGGCACAAGGTGTCATAAATATGAACGACGGTGACGATAAAATTATAATTCTGTTCCTCTCATATTTGGTTTTCAAGTTATTCCTATTAAGGCATTTGACTCGGTAGACAGGGATGTGCTCTGGAAGATCCTGGAGATGAGACGTATACCACCCCGACTGGTTGGGATGATGGCGGCCTTGTATACTGGAACAGTGAGCACAGTTCGGTTTGGGGCTCAACATCTGACATTTCTTTCTGGTTAGATCTGGGGTTCTTCAGGGTTGTGTTTTGGCTCCCAATCTGCTCAATGTTTGCATGGACTGGAAAGTTAGCTGGATGGCTCAAACGAGATGTGGAGCGCTCATTGGTGAAACTAGGATTACTGGCCTAGATCTTGCTGATGATGCTGCTATTCTTACAAAGTCGCTGGATGTCTTAAAGTGTGCTCTCCTTTCGCCAAGCAAGGAAGCGGAACTACTTGATCTTAGAGTTTCTTGAGTCAAGACAAAGCTGTAGTCTTTTATTGGCTTCATAGTGGACTCCAGCTTGTCTGCCTCTCTTTTTCTTGCGGGTGTGAATGTCAAAGTTGTTGACCGCTTCACTTATCTCGGCAGTATGATCCATACCAGCATTTTCTGAGTCTGAAGTCTTAAAAAGATTAGGACCTGCTAGTATAGGTGTAAACTCACTGGACAGGAGTGTTTGGCTCTGCCGATATCTGAGCAGAAGGACAAATGTTCGGGTCTTCAGGTCTCTAGTTCTCCCTAGATTGCTCTACTGTTGCGAGATTTAAACACTGTCCGAAGCTTTAGGAGCCATCTGAACTCCTTTGGTACCAGGATGGTTCACAGGATTATGGGTTACCATTGGTACGATTTCGTATCCAACCAACGACTCTACTCAGAAACTTGGCTACGTCCTGTTACTTGTATGATTCGGGAACATCAGCTCAGACTGTTTGATCATGTTGCTCGATTTTGCGAATTGGATCCTCCTCTCTGAGGATTTGGCTGGAGTGACGGCTCGTGTTGGTCGGCCACATACCACATTGTCATGGTGGATAAGGTAGTATCTCCTGGAGATGGGGACTGACTGGGACACTGTTCGGAGGGTTGCCCGGGACGATCCTAGCAAATACTGATAAATGGTAGATGCAGCAACGCCTTGCAACGGTGCATGCTCCCATACATGACCTGAATTTATTCTTACAAATATATTTATGAACGTAGGTCGTTACATATAATTCCTGTTTTATTTCCAATTAGTACGCTATATTTATCAATTTCAATGATATTCCTTCTTTTGGCTGACATTTCACATCATTTGTATTTTCTTACCATATCTAATTATTATATTTTATCATAGTATTTTCTGATACTGTCTATAATGCAAACGAAAACAATTTCCCTATAATATAAATTGCAATTATTATCTCTAATTTATTATTACAAAAGCCCAGCGGTATTAATTTATTAAATATTTTATTGTTTAAAAATTACGAGATTTTGACATCTATATATATAAAAATGAGAATGTGTGTGTGTGTGTGTGTGTGTGTGTGTGTGTGTGAGTGTGTCTAAAACTCGAGAACTACGCAACCAATTTCATTCAAATTTTAGACATGCCTTACTTAGGGTTCCAGTTGTGTTTTAGTCAAAATTTTTTTTAACTTCTTGCAGAGTTCGAGCCCACGGCAACATAATATCTCCTCCACTATTTAAGTATTACGTGTCAAAAGTGAAACAAAAACATTCATGTCAAATACTTTCACTTTAAAAATGAAACTATTCCACTAACTGAAACAATCACATTTCGATACTGTAATGACAGATACTTTCACTTTAATGAGAGAGAGAGAGAGAGAGAGAGAGAGAGAGAGAGAGAGAGAAAGAGAGAGAGAGATGTATATGTATACATATACATGTATATGTACACGTATATGTATAGATATATATATAGATATAGATCTATATGCATACATGTATATGTATACATATGTGTAGATGTATATATATAGGTGTACATCTAATATGTACACATATATAAATGCATACAGATATCTATACATATATACACCCATACACACACACACATATATATGCACACAAACACACACATTAGTCATTTGTTTTCTTATCCAAAACTACGTCAAAAGTATTGAATGGATCTTTAAGAAATTTGGAAATTATATTCTATGCATAATGGCCATAACCCCCATGAAAATTCATATATTTTTGATGTTGATGAAATTTTAACCATACAGATTACACACAAACAAAGTAATATTTCTAAAATTGTTTCTTCTTAGAAGTTACAAAGACCCCTTCATGGGGACTTCACACCCACAATTTAGTCATTTTTCCTAAGCAAAGACGAATACAGTTGTACCATTGGTAGCTATAGGGTCACCCGAACATAACAGATGAGCATTATTTGTAATTCAAAGGTACAACAATGTAAGACTATCCTTTCAGATATACTTACATTGTGATTTCTGCAATGTGGTGCATAAATTGTCAAGTAAATGAGACTCATCTTTGCCTCCACTGATTCACTTGCAAAGTGATGAGTAAAATTATTTCGTTGCAGACCTCCTTTGAGTCTTTTTATTACCACTGCGACATATATAGTCCCCAGTTGGTAACAACATTGATTTCAAGGCCTTCCCAGATGAGTGACTGGTTGTTCTAAGACATTTATTGATTGTAAATATTTTCTGCCCAGTTACCTATCGGTAGAGTGGTCATTTGCAAACTCCAGAGGCGACACTTTCATTTCCCTTTACTCCAAACGTCACACATTGTTGTTTCTATTGAGTCATGCCCTTCCAATTGCTATAGATCCATAATGCATCTTAAAGCTGTACCTGTCACCTGTATGGTGAGGAATCCTACATTGGGGAGTAGTAACGACTAGGCTACGGTAGCTGACTGATTATCGTGATCATTCGTCTTTTGCTTTCCTGTAGCTTTGCTCTCTTTTACAAACCCAGTGAACATACATATATTTCCTATTTTAAAGAAATTCAAACAATACATATTACACACAAGTTAAAAAGATTCCCAACAATTAAACTTCTCTGGTTGACATTAATACACCCATCACCAATAGGGGCCTTAACTCCCACAATTTTCAGCTCCATGAGCTCCATTTTTCAGGAGCAAAATTCTTTTAAGGTCCATGTAGTGTCTTACGCCCCAAAATTTTTTAACTTCCTGCATAGTTCGAGCCCACAGCAATATCTTATCTCCTCCACTATTTCAGTATTATGTGTCAAAAATGAAACAATAACATCACTCTACTGTAATGTCAGATACTTTCACTCTAACACTGAAACTATTCCACTATTTCAGTATTACCTGTCAAAAGTGAAACAATAACATGTCGCTACTGTAATTTCAAATATTTTCACTTTAATATTTTCAATTTCATACTGAAACTATTAAAGTGAGACTATACTCTCACATATATACAGGCATACTATAAGACCCAAGTAAAAACATTCCCAACAATTCAACTTCTCTGGTTGACATTAACACCCCCACCCCCAATAGGGGCCTTCATTCCCACATTTTAGAGCTCCATGAGCTCCATTTTGCAGGAGCAAAATCTTTTTTACAGGTTCCAGAAGACTGAAATTTTGGAATATGCGCATAAAGATCAATAGTATGGGATACATGTCTCATGATTAGAATTTTTTTAGGGTGTGTAAAGAGGGAAATAACCCTCATGTGCAATTTTGATGAAATTCGAATCATATGTATTCCAGTTCCTTACAGAAAATATAACAGAAAAGTCTCATTTTTCAATTGCATGTAACACGGGCAACGCCGGGTATCTCTGCTAGTATATATATAAAACAAGTGTAATTCAAAACCCACAAAGGAATCGGAAACCTGTCTGAAATAAACTATAGATGTCATTGCAGAAGGATGGAAATTAATATTTCGAAAAGAATGTTAGAAAAAAAAAAAGATCAAACTTTGAAGTTAAATAGTGATGTATTGAAAAAAGGTACAAGTACTATGACGGGAGCGGCAGCAGACAAATGATCGAAATTAAGTGTGGAAAGGAGCGAAAGAATTGTGCATCAGAAATCACGCAGGTTGTGGTCTCATCTGGAAAGATGTGGGAGGTAGCAGGATCGAACGACTGTACAGTTGAGAGGTAGAGTATCGGGATGGAAGTAAGCGGGGAACGAAAAGCTTGAGAGTAGAAATAGTGTAAAGTTATGGCGCGAGGAAGAACAGTGTCAACGGCTGGTTGGGGATAATTTTACTAGAAGACGTTGACTATTTTCTGGATACCTGACTTCAAAACTCTTGTTTTAGTTACAGAGGCAGTGGAGGCTGATTTAGTGTGAATGAAGTGGGATGAAGCAAATTCAAGGCAGGCATGATAATCGAAAGGTTTATAAAATATGGTGATGGGGAAGTTGGAGATAAATTGAAGCAGATATCTAAGAAGTTTATAGAGTCGTCGGAGACGGTTGATGTTAATGTAAAGCAGCAAGGTGGAAGGAGTTGGAGTAAATGAAGGCGGTTAGCTGTTTGTGAGGGAAAAAGTGGCACTGATACAACCATCGATGTAACAACCATATAGTTTTGGGATAAGACCAGTAAACTGGGCGATATTTGGGGCTCAGAGTAACCAACAAACAAATTAGTGTGGTTGAAGGCAATCTTGGTGCTTATAACCACTGCATTAATATGTTGCTAAAGGTCACCGGAAAAGGAAGATCAGTTGAAGGTGAGGACTTGTTCGACGACGCAAAGAATAGTTGGATGCTGGGATCGAGCGTAGAGTGATGGCCCAAGAAGAATTTGAGGGCCACAAACCTTTCATCGTGTAAGATAATTGTATAGACAACACGGCAAACCTATATTTTTCCAGTTTACTATGTCGTTTGTAATTCTAGCTGTTGTCACGTGCTGTTTAAAAAATTCAGCATAATGTAAGGAAATGCTAAATTGCCATCTCCTTTTTTTATATTTCAATTCTTAATTTTCTTCAAATTAGAGACGATTCATAAAATAACCTCTCCTTGCCAATTTCTGTTATCGTAGCTTGATAAAGGCAGACTCCCCACTCACTCTATTAGCTATTTCTTGTAGAATTATATGCCTCTAAAATATTTCTAATTTTATCAGCAGCTAATGATGATAACGATGATCATTTTGTTGAGGATGATGGGAAGTTTTATGTGATAATACATTCATGTCAAATGTAGTAGACTGATGTATAATCATATTTACCATTGAGCTAGTATTAGAATGCAATTACAATGTGCTTCTAGGTTTTAAGCTCGTTTCTTTAGTAAAATAGCGAATTTAAAATATTTTTGAAACAAATATATATAAAGAGATCTGAATTGAAAACATATAATAGAATTTTTTAAAATGAAAAGCGCAAAGGAGAAGCGAATTGAAGAATATGTGTAGCTGAAAAGGTTTTATGTTACTTTTCAGTGACTAATTTACTTTATACAGCTCCATTTCTTACAAATGATTATTGATTTCATTACTAATTCTTTTGTAAAAAGAAAAGTAAGTAAATATATCAAGATATTCTCATGAATGAAACTGGATATAAGCGACACTAATAGAAAAATAGTAATTTATGAAGTGAGATCCAGTTGCAGCCCGAGACAAGAAGAAGGAAACAATTTTATATTTAATATCATTGCATACTTCCTCTTGTTTTTTTTATAGTTTATTCTTTTGCTTCTATTCCCGATTCTTAGAGTCTAACATATTTTTATCTTCAATTTGATGCTAAGAGAAGGTTGTGTTATAGAAGTGATTAATCATCAATATCACTTCTGTTGATTTACACACTGGCTGTGTGGTTAAGTTATTGGACGACTTTCTCGTGCTTCCTATGTTGAAATCAATAGTAACTCGACTTGCTAGAAATAGCTGTAAAGTCTCTTGCATCTCACTCTAGTGCCTTAAAAAGAAAGAGGGAGATAGAGATGGAGAGAGAAAGAGAGAGAGAAATTGGATAATATGGTTCCTAGATATATAACAAAAAACTGTATGTTTAGGGTCAGAACTCCTTTGACCATAGATTAGAGGTGATCTGGGGTTAAACAAGAAACCCACCTATATCTATGGATGGAATACATTATTCCAACTGTTTCCTTTTACAGAACTTTCAGGAATAGGTGTAAGAATTTCCGAGAAAGTTACTTGCAATCGTCTAATCTCATGTCCAGTTGAAGATTCGTTTACTGTCTGCTAAAAATCATTGATATCAGTGAAGTATCTATTCTAAGTTTCTTTTAACTTTTTACAATTAATACTGATTTTACATCTCTTTGTATTTAACACATATACATACATGCATACATACATACATACATACATACATACATACATACATACATACATACATACATACGTTTATATCTATATAAGGATAAATATATAACGTCTCGATTTTCTTCATATTCATATATATATATATATATACCACGCATACATGTATATAAACTTGCAAACATATGATTGATAATTGCTTATTTTGTCAGATGTTAGCCGTCTCATTACTCATTGTTCAAAAGACTCTCACTGTTACCGTGCAGACATGTGACTATGTGCTTACAAGTAGTTATGTCTGCACAAGTCATGACTCCTCCATCACCACAAGACTTTTGAAAGAGGAAAACGAACGATCAAGATGAGGTGACGAGACATCTGTACATCAATGGTTCATGTAATAACACCCTTGTATGACATGTACTATTCTCTCATATCCATAATTAAATAACCAGTGACAAGCAAAAGTAGGATGACTAGTAACTATTTCAACTACAGATTTCATACGCATGGATCTTGTCCTAGACTTTTCCAATAAAAGGTTACTTAGATGTTTGTAGGGATTTGGTTTTGAACTTTTCCTTCATGATTTGGCTTTCGTCAAATCATATTTTTGCTCAGAAAGTTTAATCTCTGCATATGTGTTGAATTATTTCAAGCCAAACACCGATTTGTTATTTAACTCCGCAGAAATAATATCCCTCCTTCCATCCATCTTTCTCTATTGCTCGCTCGCGCATGCACATACATGCACATAGATATACCTTTACCAACTTGCCAACGCGAGCTTACTCAGTTGATGCTCCTTTTCTTCCCAAACATCAATTTTTAACATGGAGAGGCCTCCTCCCCATCCAAATTCTAGGTAACATGCTCTAAATGTTAACAGGGTGTCATGAATAAAAATGACGATGAAATGTTTTCTCTAATTTACTATTTCTGTGGGATGAGTGAGCTCGGTTTGAACTAACCGGAGCTACCAAAATTCTAATACAAACGGCATTAACATTAACCTAAATAAAAACGAATAAAAGCTTACCTAGAAGTTTCAAAACGGATCCTCGTGTATTTGATATCGCTTTGCTTCGCCTGCTGTTAGCCAAGTTATCTCGTCCGCTACTGGATATCGTTGAAATAGAAGTCAACCTTCTTTGATTATGTGACGGTCGTTGAACAGTTGCTCTGTTTACTGTGATAACAATCAATGTGTAGAGGATAATGAGCACAAACAGTGGCGTGACGAAAAAGAGGAATGTCGAGATCTTGAACATGATTGTCATGCCGTCTAAAAACTCCTTGGGGATGGTACATTGAAGAGAATCAGTGAGCGGTTCTCCAGTCTCTGGGTTGCTCACTAGGTAGCTCAACCGTGTGTACAGTGGGTATGGAAGTGCTATGAGTATAGAAGTTATCCAGATACTCAATATCACCTTCAGGGTTCGGCTCAGTGTTGATACTGTATAAGCCCAGAGAGGGTGGCAGATTGCCATGTAACGTTCAACGGTGAATGCAGTAATGGTTAGAACTGAAGCATAAGATGTTACCTCTGACATCATTGATTTGAAGAAACAGTAGATGATTCCAAACGGCCAAGGGTAAGCACTCCAAATTCCGTAAATTTCTGAAGGCAAACCTATTGAAATAGATTTAAGAAAAAAAAATTACATGCTACCAAATGTTACACCATGCACACACACAGACATATAGAAATGCTCATACTCACACAGACACAAACATACACATACACACATACGCGCGCGCACACGCATAGTTAGTGTTTCTTGAAGTATAAGTTTATAAAAAAAGAAGTACATATATAAAGAAGTACATATAATAGAGAGGTAAATATATCGTTATTGGATTGCAATTAATGTATAAGCTGACAAATGCACATTAACCATGTGGACCTTCTATATGGAAAGTATATAGCTAAGAACAGGGCCAACGTACTTAATGTAGCGAGCCAAAACTAATTTTTAATCAGTTGAAATTACTGTCTTAAGGAGAAACATCATAATCCACTAAATATCCTCGGCCGACTTTTCAAATCAGTTTCAATTTCAGTGATGTGCAGCTTGCTTTATTTCACAAAAAATATCATTATGATAATGACTTTCAGTATAGGAATTATTTTAAATGTATTAAACAATTCTTTTGGATTACTACCCTATGCGCGTCTGCATTTAATTATACGTATGTATGCATGCATGTATGTATGTATGTATGCTTGTTTGTGTGTGTCTGTGTGAGCGTGTGTATTTGTGTTTGGTCGATTTGAGGGCTACTGCTAATATGTAATCTGACACAGGTCGTGAGATGATCGGGTCGTTGGTAACTAGACCTGAATATCCACCAGGCGTGCCTGGTGAACGAATGATTGCTTGAAACATTAGAATAAAGGCTAAACTTATGAAAAGGTCGGGTGAATCCAGCAAAGTATCAACGACTGTTTAATGATAGCGCTCGAAGTAGTAAACAAGCGCACCGCAATATTACTTTGGGAGTGATGGAACCCGAGTTCTTATCAGAGTATTTGCCTAGGAGAGGAGTAGATAGGGATAGATAGTTACAAATGAGGTGACTTATCTGCTCTACCTACTGTATTATAGGTAAGTCCAGGAAGACAAAAGTTAGCATGAGAGAAAAAGTATTGTGGCTGTCAGCTTCAAGTATTTTACGACAGATTGGATTTCTGGTAACCTCCTGAAGCTGGGAGGCGGCATCGGTCGTTTTGGATGATCATTGATCCTTGACGTTGGATCTATCTTGTCAACGAAGATAGTAATAGAGGAAAATGGACACACTAATGTTCCTATAAAGCTTCAGTATAGAAATGAAATATGGATCAGGACTCTTGGATTTCAGGAGTCGTCATTGGCGTTGTCCAGTTCGGTTACGTACAGATGAAACATTGAGATATCGCGACTTCTGTAGTTCTTTGCTCATAAAGAACCATAGAAGTTGCCTCCACGAGTTACGTATTTCTTATTACGTTTGGATTGCATGTTGTACCAAGTTTTGGGTATAGTAACTTTATTGAGCAAGAGTTTTACTGAAATTTAGGAAACTGTGTTCTTGTGTCATTTAAGAGTATTTTGAATAAAAGGGCCTGAATACAATTCCTTGATCATCTTGAGTCTTCGGGTTTAATCTTCAGTTTAATCTTTAATCTTCAATTAAAGAAGTGAAAATATTCTCTTGTTAAGATATATCTCTTTGTTTTCTTTTTCTCGTTTCAGTCATTGGACTGCAGTCATGCTGGGGCATCGTTGGTAACTAAAGATTTTAAAGCTCTTTGATGTGTTGAAACTGTTTTACTTGACACGTCCCTTATGTCGTATTTAGGGAAAGTAATTTCAGATACGTGAATATATATCGAAGTTTTTACTGCATTATTCAGATAAATATTATCTTGCTGAAAGTGCTCTTATTGACTTTGTTTATTCCTCAGCAGATAAAGAGTAAATAATCTGAAGTAAAAATGAAAGCTATGCAATGCGGTGCTCATACTAACTGAATAGTGATGTGTTTTTGATACTTCATTTGACAATGTTCCTTTGTTAAATGTCACTGTGAAGAAGCCCTTTACTCTGAATAGCTAAGCAAATTCAAAACATGACATAAAGTATATTTATTTAACATTATCTAAATGCAGCCCTCAAATAGCTATTTCTGTGCAACGAACACTGTAAATTTGTTTTCGTGTAACTTTTAAATATATTGATTTGTGGCAATGTTTTAAATGATGAAGTTTGAGAAGTATACAATGAATAATTTTTTAGCAGATCAGCTAACAGAAAATGAAATGCAGTTAGAGTCAGTCAGAATTTGTGATTGCTTCCAGCTAACAAGACAAAACTGGCTAAATAGCTATGATCAACAATTCAGTAAACCATCAATTCTAATTTCACTTGGTAATTCACGGCACGAAATAAATTAGTAGAATTAAAGCAGATTAGTAGAAATGGTAAATGGTAATAGGTTTTAAAACTGCGTGATAAGACAGGTTGTAAGATATTAATATCAATATTAAATTCGGAGCAAGCTATAACCTTACGGCACAAGTTCAAAGAATATCACCAGTAGAATCTCGAATAATATTAAAAATGCAATTTTATAATATCAAATAGTTTTTAAACAGGAGGTAAGTATTAACATTAAAAACCTATTTAGAAATAAAGATTCACTGAGAAAAGAAAAAATAATATTATCGAACCATTAGTATTATTTTCATTGAATTGAAAAGTAGAGGAGAAAATTCTGGACGTGTCTATTAACATGTAAAAGATACTATAAAGTTTCCTCAGAAACTATATAATATTGGTCGGCCCAGAACGATCTATTTATAGTTGCTGCTTCTAACAAAAGACGTACATCTATTCGACTCGACAATACGTCTATGAAGATGTGAAAATGATCTTCCACTGATTGAAAAATAACATAAAGCAGCAAAACAAAATCTTGGATAAAGAACAAGATCGTCAAAAAACGTCGAAAGATTAATTCTAATTGTAGAACAATTTCAATCATTTTGCCATGTAATTAATTTGGGTTACAGACAATTAAGATTCTACAGTTAAATTAGTAATTCAAAGAAACTTTTTAATAAAAAAATGATTAAAGATTACTTCACAGCGTAGAAGATGAAACATACTATCACTACATCTCCACCTCTCAGAGACTTATTGATAACAGCAGATTGTGAAGAGAGTCAGAATATGATGTTGAAAAATAGCAGATGATGAGTCTTTGTCAGATATGTCTAGAACAAGATTCTAGGATCGAACAGTGAGCACACTATTAAAGCTATACGAGCTCTTGTTAGTTTCTTTGAAAACCTGAAAACTTTGACTAATTTGAGATTCTATTCACTGCAGTTAACGGAAAATGAATCTTATTCAACAATAAGGCTATGAAGAGGCGAAGATCTCCCATCAACAGAAAAATAACATAAAATCAGAAAAAACAGAGCATAACAAAACCTTGGGTAAAACGATCCTTGAACAGTGACTAAGACATTCAACCCTCCAGAACGTTACCAGTTCATATTGATTCACTGTCAAGCAGCAAGCCCACCAATCTTCCTACTGAATTTCTATTTTAGCTACAAACTTCTATATATCCAATATGCAACGAAACACGGTATGATAATATATAAAATAATTGTTATTTTAAAATCAAAATTATGTTCTTATCTTCTAATTACTTATACGTTCACTTTGACATAACTACAAAACAAAATGAAAAATGAAGAAAATATTATCCAAAGTTAGAAGAGTTACACATATTTGGAAAGTAAGTAGGAATAGGTGGAAAACATTACATGATCGGAAATCAATGAACTGGTCACATACAAAATACGATTTCTAACAACAGTACAAGGGCAACAAAGTCTTATATAAAACGTGGAAATCTATGCCTCATTTTTAAGATTCCAGAAAGGATAAAAGTCAGGATTGTTCCACTGGAAAGACTGCAATTCTACAGAAAATGCATACAAATTGATTCAGCAAATAGAAAACTTGACTAATCGAAGTCAGCATTTAGCAGGAAAATAAGGAAGTACAAGTAGCCAACAGTACATTGACCATATACATCAGGAAGATTCTGAATGTAATGTTTTGACGCAGAAATTCGAGACGGAATTACAGAACTTATGACAAAATCTTTTAGTGTCGGTTAATGATGTGTAACTCTAAGAAAGAAGCAGTGGGCGGGTCGCAGACGAAAAATTGGAGAAATCCGTTGTAGTCACGATGTAAATAATAGAATCAGACTATATTACGGTGTGACAAGTTCTGAAAGTTGTTAATAATGGAAAGCTTTTAGATGTTTACTGATCAAATGAATAGTTTAGTTGTTATTCACAGTAAAAAGAGAAAACAACTATAGCAGAATTAATTCCTAATAATAAAAAGTATCGACTGGCAGCTTGATGTGATGCAGAATAGAATGCTTCTATAGTTTGTGATTTAGATGTACATCATCCGTTCCATATCTTAAACAACTGCTACCATACTGTCATATTATGCTATGTATATCTGTTCCTAATAAAAAAAGCAATGGATAAAAGTTATTTTGAGGAATTGTCTACAGATCCTTCCATGATAATTCCTGACGTCTGTCAGATTTACGTTGACTGGTTATTCCAAACTTAGGTTTAGTCTTTAACCCGTACTAAAAATACAAGTTAATCGCTGTCAATAATCGTTATAGTTTATTGTCTATAACTTATCGATATCGATATCCCCATTAAGTAGTTTACTATCAATATTTAGTTGCTTTAGAACTGTTAGCTGTCAGAAACAGTGAAAAGATGATTAAATAACGTAGTATTTAGTTTAGCCCGGACGTTCTGTGTTCAAATCTGCTATGGTTGAGTGTGGTTCTCATGAATCTGGAATCTACAATAAAATCATATTGCACAATGATACTCATGATTGAAGTTTTGTGTCTGCAAGGGAAAAAATGCGAGTTGCATTTCTGAAGAGAAAGAACCGGGAAAAGAATTTAGTATAAGATATAAGAGACGTGATATAATAAGAATAAGAGGACAAGAGTTGGAGGGATGATTGGTTACACTTCGATCAATTCTTAAAGGAGCACTTCGTCAATTTAAGGCATGTACGAGGGAGAGTCAAAAACAGCTTGCTACTGCTACTACATTGGAAGCACCTTGTTTGGCACCACTCTCTGACCTGATTCCACCCAGCCCTACTGTTGCAAATCAAATTTCACTGCCGCTACAACAACAACAGCAACAACAACAACAGCAACAACAGCAACAACAACAACAACAACAACAACAACATACGTATATATATATATATATGTATATATATATATATATATATATATATATATATATATATATATATATATATATATATACACACATACATATATATACACATAGATACATATATATATACATGTTTGAAGAAAAGCAACAAAAATTCAATAGGTTATAGCAGTACGTACGTTTCGTACAAACTTCATTTATTCATGTAGTGAGAACACTACATAAAATGTGCAATGAAAATGTACTCCTCAGTATGTATATATATACATATATATATATATATATATATATATATATATATATATATATATATATATATATATATATATATATATATATACATACATACATATATATATATATATATATATATATATATATATATATATATATATATAGATACACACACACGCATATATATAAATATAAATAAAGCCACGAAGTGTTCAGTGTAACTATTTGTTGGAATCATGTATGCTATGTTCATTTACCTCAGGGTTCAATACTCTCCTTTTCACACGATGCCTGACCACCACAAGATTAGCAATCAATTCCTGGTAGTACTCATTGTATTTAGTCTACTTATTGTTAACTCAGCTGTACTCTTTTGTTGAATCAACAAAAATTAACCACTCAGATTGGGCCTTCGTTCGATTAGCCAGTAGGTTGGACAAGAAGGGAATGGAATGACTTTAAGGGGATCATGTATCAGTGGTAGCGGACATTGGATAATGTCATTTTGCGAATTCTAAACTCATGCTCAAATTCTTCATCTGGGGTTAATATTTTTAATCATAAATTCATTTAATTTCTGTAACTGTTCTTTGTTTATTATTAGCGTAATTTATCTGCATACTAAAAGGGGGAAAAAGCAACAGAAAATGTTTTATCAGATACAATATCTTTCCCATGATCTTTGCTCTCTATTACACAAACGTAAAGGATTAATCAGAAAATGAAAATAAAAAAAAATCCAATCAAGCTCGAATACAGTAGCCTTCAATATGACATGATGCATGAGTGTGTATGTACTTATACAGAGTGTTTCAAAATTAAGGCAACCAACTATTTTCAATTTCGCTAAAGTAAAATATAGTTATATTTCAGGTCTGAGCATTGTAATGCAACGGTAAAGGAAACATAATTATGACACTACCACATTTATTCGATATGACCACCTCTGTTTTGAATCACAGCCTCATATCTAGGTGCGAATGCTTCACACGCAGCGTGCAGCTGGTTTTGCCGAATCGAATCCCATTCCTGGTATAGTTTTGTCTTCAGAGCGTCGAACAAAGCATGAGGAGTGTTCGAGACCATCGTCTCAAAAATTGACCAAACAGAAAAAATCAAACGGGTTGAGATCAGGGGTTCTTGAGGGCCATGCAGCCTTGCCTATGAACGACGGAATGTTTTTCTGAATCTAGTGTTGTATCTGTTTGGAACTGTGGGATGGTGCCGAGTCCTGTTGAAGGTATTCCAAGGTGACTCATTCAGCTCCCAGAATGTCACTAATGTATTGCTGGATGTTAATGTTAACACCGGAGGGCACAAAAATGTGGAGAGACCTTCCAGTAGTTGTCACAGTCACCCAAATCATAACTAACTGCGGATTTTGACGTCGATTTACAAGTCTATCCTCAACGGAACCAGATATACCCCAAAGTCAGTCATTCTAGTGGTTGACTATCCGTTCGATGTCAAATTTTTTTTTTATCTGTGAACACCAGGTTGGGAAGCATGTCTTCAGCAGGATAAGACGACTTCTCTTCAGTTACATGGCCTTATAAACATCCGTGAGCTCATGATAGCGGATCATCTTGTAGGGATAGGTCCTGAGATCCTCTTTCAGCACTCGACACATCAATGTTCGGCTTATTTTTGCTGTGGCAGCAAGTTTTCTGATGGAACGACGAGGATTTCGCCGCATCTTTTCTCTGGTACCGTTGATAAGCCGAGGAGTCTGCACACTTCTTTTTTGGCCACATCCAGGTCGATCAGCGGTGGAACCATTCATTTGAAATTTCTTGACAATTTTCCAGACTGCTGTTCAGTTAATTTAAAGCTTTTTTGCTAGAACTATTTTACTTTCGCCTCCTTTGTTGGGGTTATGATTGTATTTCGGTCTATGGGCATTATCTAATTTATAAATTTGAATTTATTTAGTCTGAGACAAAAAGAAGACACACTAAGCTTTTATAATGGTGTATAATTTTCATATTTTATCACATAAAGCGCGAAGCTTCGGTTGCTTAATTTCGGGACACCCTGTATATAATGTGTCTGGAATGGCACAACAATGCACTATATTAACAACAATGGACTATAATAACTATTACAATTTAATCATCCATAGTCTGATATAATATTTTGGAATACAAAAATTCCTTCTTCAGATATCCCTAGGAATTGGTAGAGTCACTGCTATAATCGGTTTTCTAACGGTTTTTTTTTAAACCGGAAGCGCCTTTGCAGTGGTCTCACGAAGCTCTTTTCGGAATTCTTCATGAGAAGTGCGTGAGGGCGGCCATGTCTCAAACTCGTGTGTGCTGGCACATCCGTAGCGCTGCTTCTAAGTTATGTATTATACATGCAGTTTCCTTCTTTTTTATTTTTTATTCTCCCTTTTATTTTATAAACAATACAAGAGCATGTTAT
>NC_142929.1:94214436-94264436 GCF_046866305.1 Octopus bimaculoides
TAATGTATGATGCCCTCCACCCTAAGGCGAATGTACACAAGCTCTACATGAAGAGGGGTAAAAGTGGATGTGGGCTGATTAGCGTACGGGAGGGCATCAACAGTGAAAGAAGAAACATGGCAGAATAGACCTGCTACAGTATGCTGTTAATGCAGAAGGATTTACCAAAAATGGACTTGAGAGTGCTCATGAATTCCTATCACGAACAGCCAACGAAAGAAGACACCATACTCCACATGGAATTACATGATCATTTCACCGTGAAACCAACAACTTAAAAGACCAGGAAGCATTATGGAGGTGGCTCAGCAAGGGTGACTTAAAAAAGAATACTGTAAACCTAATCATCGCTCTCCCAGGATCAGGCACTGAATACCAACTTAATGAAAAGAGATATACCACACAAGTGCAACGAACCCCTTCAGAATGTATGGTAAGAGGGTCGAAAGCGTGACTCACATTGTTAGTGTTTGTGAAAGTCTTGCGCAGAAAGAGTACAAGCACAGACACGACAAGGTAACCCAAAATCTTCACTGCTACTATTCTCGAAGTATGGATACAAGGTAATAGGTCCTTGGTACCAACATACACCGGAATAGGTAATGTACGAAGGGGAAGGAAAAATCCTCTGGGACTTTGACTTCCAGACAGACAAGGTGTTAGAGCACCGAAGGTCGGATATAGTAACCTTTAAGAGGGACAAACAAGAGTGCCAAATAATTGACGTGGCAGTGCTAAGAGATCAACATATCATGAAAGAAAGTGAAAAGATTGATAAATATGGAGACCTGAGAATTGAGGTTGCTAATATGTGGCAGCTACGGAAGTCAAACATAAAAGTTGTCCTTGTCATCGGAATATTGAGTTCAGTACCACTCAACTTGAAAAAAACATTTGGAGACTTTAGAAATACCTTACAATCTATGTGTATTGTAAACATCGGCATTACTTAGAGCTGCACGCATATTGCGTAAAGTACTGTCTGTCTGAGGTCCTTGTTATGACTTGACAGACAGTACAAACCCCCGGTAGACACAATATCTTCAATCAACAACACCACGATATTGGATACTGTGCGACGCCTTAAATACTACTACTACTACTACTACTACTACTACTACTACTACTACTACTACTACTACTACTAATAATAATAATAATAATAATATTTTCAAAAGATTGAGGTAACACTTCACAATCCTATGCTTACTGAAAATAAAAATGATGACGATCGAATCTGGCATAATTGGATTGAAAAGAATCCCAACTGGTATCCAGATAAAGTTCGGGATGGACGTTCACAAGCACTACTGGAATTTCTTGAATCTTGTCAGACAGGCATTAGGGAAAGCTTTAAAACAAGCGGAAAGAAGTCCTGGAATAACCTCACAAATTCCCAGCGTTACGCACTCCGTCGTCCAACTAATAATGATTCTATTGTTATTGAAATGGTGGATAAGGGAGGCGCTGTTGTAATTATGGACAAAAGTGAGTATATTTCGACTTGTGAAGAAGTTTTAAGTGACAAAATTTCATATGAACAATTACCTGTCGATCCAAATCCTAATTACAGAAAAGAACTTGACAAAATTATTCTGGAAATGGAGGAAAACAATTTCATTAATAAGGCCGAATGCAGAATTTTACGGTCAGAAAGAAGAACACCTGTATTTTATGGTCTCTCCAAAATACACAAAAAGTTTGAAATTTCAGAGTGGCTAGATGGTTTTCTACTCCCTGTCGCAAAAAGATCGGGATACTTTTCCTGTATTTGGGATACTTTTGATTTTGTGTCTAAAATCAACAACTTTTTTAACTACGGAAGCTATGTTGAAAACTGTTTTTTGGTAACCATGTATGTTTCTTCCTTATATCCCAATATTGACCACGATGAAGGGGTAGAAACATGCATGAACGCCTTCGAAAAATGGTCAAATAAAAGTATTCCATCTAATTTTCTCTGTAGGCTATTGAGGTTTGTGTTACAAAGTAACACAATGAAGTTTGTACAAACATTTTACCACCAAACGAGATGCTACACCATAAGTATCCCCATGGCAGTTAATCTCGCTTATGTCTTCATGATGAAATTCAAGACACAGTTACTGAAGACATTCAAATCCCGACATGGCCATGAACCAATACTCTGGTTACGGTTCATTGATAACGTCTTTTTTGTCTGGGAATGATCACAGGATAGTTTAATTGGTTTCTTGCATTTCTGTGAGTATTATACTAAAAACTATGGCTTTAAGTCCAACATAAAATTTACGTCTAGTTTTTCAAAAACTAGCGTTGAATTTTTGGACACAAAAGTTACGTTTTCTGGAGGCAGAATAGTGACAGAGATATTTTGCAAGCCCACGTCATCTCACATTTAACTCCATCGCCTCTCTGATCATCCGCATCAAATAATTCAGTGAAATCCCAAATCCCAATTTTTGAGGATAAAACGGATTTATACTGACATAGGGGATTACAGGACATATGCAAATGCTTTTGTATATCATTATGTCAAGTGCAGTTACAGTGAATCACGATTAAAGGAAAGCAAATGACATAACTACGATTAGCAAAGAGAGTCAAACTTTCACGAATAATTTTAGCAAACAAAGTACAATGTGTGACAGAATTCCCTTAACTGGCACCGAAATTTCGCTGGCATTTCAAAAGTGTTACATGAAAGTTACCCGCATGTTGCGGAAAATTTTCAAACAATTATTTTCTCAGCCGTCTATTGTAGCCTTTAGATGGAATAACATATAAGAGAACTATTGACTCCAAGAAAACTAACATTGGAGTTTCTGCTCACTGTACCTTGAAAAACTGCGGCAAGAGGGATAAGCCCTGTTCATTGTGCAACAACATGAGTCAAATCGATTCCATCAGGAATCATAACAGAAATGTTATGATTTACACGGAAGGTGTACACAGAAAGAATAATTAAAGAAAGAATAACTAAAAGAGTGTATTGGATGTCAGCCAAGTGTGTAATTTCGAAATAACACGAAAGTGGTATGAACACGAACAGAGAATGAGAATTAATGGATATTATGAAACTTTCCCTTAAGCTCTGACCAGATATGACTATGGAGGACAAAATACACTGTGCAAGTTCATAGACTCTGCAATTCTCTATGATGATAGAATCGGTACCAACGAAATTGAAATATCAAAAAAAAGTTGAAATATCAAAAAAGGATCGAGCCAGAGAGTTAAAGAGATTGTGGAAGAGAAAGGCAACAGTTATTCCTGTGGTAACTGGTACACACAGCACAACACCCAAATTGCTACCCAAGAGACTGAAAGATATTGGAATTCGGTTTGTTAACTTGTAGAAAAATATCATCCTATATTCTGTAAGAATCCGAAGGAAAATATTTGACGTTTGAGGATACTTGTCACCAAACCTCAAGTTGACATCCCTGCTAATTAAATTAGCATGAACTAGCTTGATGATGATTATGATGATGATGATGATCATCATCAATAGCGACAAAAAAGTAATAATCCTTTCTACAAAAGGCACAAGGACTGAAGTTTTGAAGGAAAGGACTAGTCAATTACATCGACTCCAGTACTCAACTGGTACTTAATTTATCGACTTCGAAAGGCTGAAAGGCAAAGTCGATCCTGGTGGCGTTTGAACTCAGAACGTAAAGTCGGGCGAAATACCGCTAAGCATTTCGCCAGCGTGCTAACTATTCTACCGGCTCGTTACCTTATAATAATAATAATAAAAAAGAAGAATATGAATTGTATCAATTATTCAATATATATATATATATATATATTGAACAATTGATACCATTCATATTCCTTTAATCTTCTTCTTCTTATTATTATTACTAATAATAAGGCAGCGAAGAGAGAGAGAGAGAGAGAGAGAGAGAGAGAGAGAGAGAGAGAGAGAGAGAGAGAGAGAGAGAGAGAGAGAGAGAGAGAGAGAGAGAGAGAAGACAGTGTCTTTTGTAGTCTGAATTTTTCATTTACCTTCTAAAAGCAATTTATCTGAACAGGATAAATTAAGCGAACGGACATTATTCAGAGTTGTTAGGAGAAGCTCATACAGCGATTATCATTAGAGAAAAAGATTGTTAGCAATTGATCAAAGTGAAAGAAGAAGAGAAACCGCTTATATCCTATAAGATGGATTTTTCGTTGGATACAACTGTATACAGTTAATGATGCCGTATAACAGTTACATCTGGGTCAGATGGCTCAATAAACAGTGTAGATTTTGTCAGAGAAACCATCACACGATGAGATTAGGAGTAATCAAATTAAATATCTAGTCATGACGACAGGAAAGTACGGTATAGATTAATATATTTATAATAGTTTAAAATATTTATAATAGCGATCGAAATAATTTTTTATCGCTTCCCACCGCACAAATATACAGGTTGAGAAATGCAACTCGAGACAGCCGTTCCTGAACATCGGTCCTGCAGATTCACTTTCTGTTCATCTCTTACCCGCGTGTGCTGACTTGCAATATTTTAAACGGAACGTTAATAGCATAACTCTCACTCGTCCCGGAAAGGCTTGTAAAGGCCATGAACACTGACTCTTACTCCAGACCCTGCAAAATACAAAATATAGAAGACACAAGACAAAACAAAAAAACAACAGCAAAAAATTACCAGTAAGCACACAAGCAAATATGCAAGTACAGTAGTACCTCGGTTTTCGAACAACGTGTTTCTTTATTGTCCAAACGGGGCCAACATAGACGGGACAATACAGCCTGATTTGGGGTCAGACACACAAAATGAGATATAAAAATTTACAACGAATTCGAATGGAAAATCGGATGATAACACAAATTACAAAACAAATTGACAAACATGAAATGGGGCAGGAGAACAGGTTTTAGCTCCGACCCCACGAGCCCTGTTCCACTACTGAAAACTTTTGGTAAGCCTTATGAGATGTTCACGCAGTGTCTTTCACACACAGCATTCTTGCTACACGTGCACATTCTCGCTGACAGGAATCTCCTCTCCAGTCCTACTTTCCTTTTCAGGTGAAAAGTGAGAAATCTCACCAAACCGAGGCCAGAGATGAAGCTGCCTGTCACCAACCCTTTCATTCTCGACTTCCATATCACCTCTTTCGCGATTGCTACTACCACGACAAAACAATTCTTACCTTCTTTCGTAAGGAAATCCGGGGGGGGGGGGGTCCATTTTTAGAATTGGCTCAGACAACAGTTGTACTCTTCTTATATCTGACAACAGGTGTTCTGCACAAGTCACGATGATGGTGATGTCGTCCGCGTATGCTGAAACTGATCCTCCACAACCTGGATTCCTCGGGATGCCACTCAGCTTTCGCAGCAACGGCTCAAGAGCCATCACGTACAAAAGTGGTGAGAGCGGACATCCTTGGCGAACCGAACGTTTGATGCAGAACGGCTTCGAAAGAAAAGCGTTCACTCGTACGATCGAGTTGATGTTATCGTACAATTGTATGATTCACCTAAGGAAGCCAAGACCCAGTCCGAACCACGCGAATTATCCTGGATGCTTCTGCCGGGGATAGCACATGTCTGTGCTTCACTGATCAGATCATCCGCGACACGCGTCAATCTTTTTGCTAACACCTTGGCCAAAATCTTCAACTCTGTGTTTAGCAGAGTGATGAGCCTAAAGTTCTCTATTCTATCCCCCTTGTCCGGGTCCTTTCTGACCATCTTCACTACTCCTCGGCGCACAGATCTAGCAATCATCCCGTTCTGCTGCCAGTTCGCGTAAACACTAGCCAGTAGGTGCCCGAACAAGTCTGGCATATTCTTATATAGTTCGTAAGGCAGACCATCAAAACCCGGCGCCTTACCAACGCCACAATCCGTTATAGCCTCTATCACTTCCTCAAGTGTGATCGAACCTTCACAGCACTCCGCATCCTTCCCCGAGAGACGCGGCAGCCCAGCGAGGAAGTCCGTAGGGTCCAACCTACTGTCTGGTCCCTCCCTCCACGAAAAGATGGGTGAAGTGCTTCTGAAAAGTCTTACACATCTCCTCGGGTTCGTCTATCAACTCACCTTGTAGGTTCTCCAAAAATCAAATTGTAGAATCGTTTCCACGTTGGGTTTCCACCACTCGGGCCCATCCAGCGGCCTTGACCCCCTCGCAACCCATTGCACGAAGTCTAGCCCTGACAATACACCCCATGTGCTTGGCTTCGAGGTGCTGGTTTAATTCCAGTCTCTTCGCCTTCACCTGGGCTGTATTGCTAGTTCCCATGGCTTCCTCTAGGGCCTTAACTAATTCCTCTTCGCCGCACAAAAATATTCTGCTTCCACAGAAAAAATTAATAACAATTCCCCCACGTAGGGGAATAAATAACAACTTGCTTTTAAACAAAGCAATTACAGTTTTCCACAACAATAACAATTAAAAAAAAAAAAAAACTTCCACCTCGAACAATTCAACAGCGACACAGTAAACAGTTCACATAGAAGGACGAATAAAGATTAGCAGCATACAACCGGAGGTGAATGCTGAGTGGTTGGTTGCGACAGTAACGCTCGGGCTAGAGGATAAAATCACTCTGCTAGAAGCGCTGGTCATGGAAGAAAGGAACTGGCAGGGCCAGGGAGTAAAAATGACAATACAAGTGGAACCACCAACGTTAGAAGAAATACCAGAAATCATTAAAGTGGGAGAGACCAGGCTGGTGGTGATGGTCGAAGGGAGGCAACCACGGTGCTTCAACTGTGGGGAAAAAAGGCCATATAAGGGCCGATTGCAAACCCCACAGACAAGAAAAAGAAGGTGAAAAAGAAACACAGGAAGAAGAAACGCAGAATGAAGAAACCCAGGAAGAGGCAGAAGCGGGCAAGGAAACAACAGTAAACAGCAAGGAAGGGGGGGGGAGTGGTCCGTGGTCCAAAACAAGAGAAAAATGAAACCACTCTCCACAGAAAAAAGCGATAACCGAAAAATTAAAAAAGCGAAAAAGTCAACTAAAACAAAAGAAAAAGATGATCCGAGCTTCAAACAGAGATCTGATGAACCGCCTAGCTACTATTCACGCCGAGCGGATGGTGGAAGAAAATACCCAAGAAAGCTTCGAGATCTATCATATAGATAGTAAAAACTATAATGTGTTCGCAAACGAGTTCAGGAAGGATGTAGGCCTCCCGAGATTGGACATTACACCCAACATTTACGACGGCCTAATCAGTCCGACTCCACGAGTCTGTGAAAAATAAAAGGAGACGGATTCTTCCCCCGCCCCGCCTCCAGTCATCGACTAAAACAAAGGTAAGAAATTATGGCTGTTCACGTAGGTTGTATAAATGTACGTGACCTAGCGTCAAGTTGGAAACAAGGACGTTTCCTAAACGACGTTAGGGCACGGAATTTGGATGCCATTGTTGCTACTGAAACCTGGTTAAAAGGGCCAAGTGATCTACTCCCGCTCCTGGACGGTTACGAGAAATGTATTTCTCCATGTCGTAATGGGTTTCAGAGAAAAAGTTGATTTTTGTTGATCCAGAAGGTCGGCTGGTCGTTTTGGATTTGACGTTCAGTTGTGGTAAGAGAATCAGACTGGTTGCAATTTACGCACCCAATCATGGTCAGACAGATTATTTTCGTGATCTAAAGAAATTTCTAGGCACGTCGCATTCACTAGTTGTGTTAGGAGAGTTGAGTTACTGATACAGAGGGCAATGACCGGTTCCATTATTAACAACAAATGATGGTATGCCCTAAAAGAGCCATTAAACTTGAAGTCGAGAATGAAAGGATTGGTGACGGGCAGCTTCATCTCTGGCCTCGGTTTGGTGAGATTTTTCACTTTTCACCTGAAAAGGAAAGTGGGATGGAGAGGAGATGCCTGTCTGCGAGAATGTGCAAAGATAGATGGGCACGTGTAGCAAGAATGCTGTGTGTGAAAGACACTGCGTGAACATCTCATAAGGCTTACCAAAAGTTGTCGGTAGTGGAACAGGGCTCGTGGGGTCGGAGCTAAAACCTGTTCTCCTGCCTCATTTCATGTTTGTCAATTTGTTTTGTAATTTATTACCATCCGATTTCCATTCGAATTCGTTGTAAATCTTTATATCTCATTTTGCGTGTCTGACCCCAAATCAGGCTGCATTGTCCTGTCTATGTTGGCTCTGTGTGGACAATAAAGAAACAAGTTGTTGGAAAACCGAGGCACTACTGTATATGTACACGTACACACACACACGCACACATTCGCGCGCGCACTCACACATACATGCCTACATTCGCGCGCGCACACACACATACACACAATAACGCACATATCAATATCAATAGCGAAACCTGACTAAATTTATTCAGATGTCAGACTACTGGACGAAATGTTCGCAATGGAGACTGTTGGACGAAAATATCCTTAGTGGAATTGCTATGAATCACATATAAAGAAACGTAATCTTTCTTTATTAGTCTAGCTTCATTAACTATAATGAAAAGAGATTAAATTCATAGTTGTAGCAATCTATAGCTGATGAGGTTTTTGTTAGTTCGAGAAGATCAATTAAATTTTTCAGTTTTATTTTTTACATGCAAATGTTTATATCTTCATTTGGCGTCAGCATTTCGTCCGCACATTGATAATTTTCTCACGTACTTTAATGTTTTGTCATCGCCTGTCTATTTAAATGTTTTGTATTTGTCTTGCTACTGAAACAAAAATATAATGATGATAATGTTGGTGGTGGTGATGACGACGGCGGCGATGATATTTGTCATCATCTTTGCTAATATTTGCTTTGCACAGAGAAGTTATGTATCATTCAGCGGTCTGAAAGTTGTACAATATCTCTCAGACACAACAGTAGCAAAGATAAACACATAAGCCGATGAGACTTCAAAGCTAAGCGAACAACATCTTATGTATCGGCAGTGAACTCCTCAGGAAGTATTCTCTTCCTGTGACTTCCCAGACCACCTAAAACAGTGGCACTAATATATCTCACAGAAGGCCTAGTATGAAATGTTCAGCAAATCAAAAAAGACTATGCATAGTATGTTTCCCCAAGACACGAAGTGCAGCCTCTCTTGGAGGCTATGTATTTTTGTATAAACACAAAAACGCACATATCAATATAAATATCAATAGGCGAACCTGACTAAATTTATTCAGATGTCAGACTACTGGACAAAATGTTCGCAATGGAGACTGTTGGACGAAAATATCCTTAGTAGAATTGCTATGAATCACGTATAAAGAAACGTAATCTTTATTAGACTAGCTTCATTTTGAAGGCTATGTATTTGCAATCCTCTTTTTGTTGTGAGGTATTGTTACAAAATACCTCATAACAAAAAAAGGCAGGGAAACCATTGAAATCCTAAGATGTAAAACACCACGTATGTGATTAGTAGCCCCCCCCCCAAAAAAAAAACATCAAAGAACTACCTCCCAATGCTACTTGACACTGTCGAGAAAACAATATACAATTACATTCGAAAAAAAGACTGCCCTGGGATAAATATAGAGAACAACATACATAAACACAAAGAATATTGTCGTGTATAAACATAACAGAACGGATATTGTTGTTTGGGACAGACACAAAAAAGTATGTACCGTGATAGAGGTCAGTTGCCTTGCTGACGTGAATATCTCTGTGAAAATCAAAGAGAGCGAGGATAGCTACGACCAACAGTTTTGAAACCTTTAGCTTTTCTGCCTAGATTATAATTTCACATTTATACCAATAATAATTAGTGCCTTTGGTTTTGTTAATAAACGCCTAAGCGAAAATTTGGGAAAGCTAGGGTTTTCAGAGAAAGAAATCAACCAGCTAATACGCACATTACATGTACAATCTGTAAGTGGAACAGTAAAAATATGCAAGACATTTCTCATGTTCAAAATCTGACATTGTTTTTATTCTAAATATTCCGACAGAACTTTGTATCTTTGTTAGAAACCAGTTCCTTTCTTACAGGGAGACTTCAAATGATTAAAAACAGAACAGTACATACATACATTATATATAAAGTACAGGAATCCCTCGCGATACAGGTGTAACGCGTAAAGCGAAGTTAATTTTCTCATTGATTTTCATATTATATAGTGACAATGCTTCGATAAAAACAACAAAAGCAAGCAACGCGACCATTTTAATGCATGAAAAAACCCAACATCTAATAATATACAGTGCAACATGTATACATAAAATATTTACAAGATGGTGGATTTGAAAAACTTGCAGACCTTCCCTTATAAGTGTCAACTATAAGTACCAACCTTTTAGTAATATTCTCTGAGTTAGTTTAAGTGGAATTGGTGGAATATCTGCATACGCATCTGTTTTCTTAGCTTGCTCTTGTTCTAACAAATCGAGATTCTCGTTAAATAAGCTTTCTGTATGAGACATTAGCAATTCAACTACATCATCGTCTATGGCTTTTACAAACCTTACATGATTTTTGCAAATGTCAATATTTTTCTGAATTTGATGTAGACTTTCTAATTGTGGCAAACTTATAAAGTAACAGACATAATATTGCTATATATTTTTCCAAACACCTTTCAAAGTTGAAGGTTTCACTTCTTCCCATGCTTCAGTTATCCACCACATCAATTATATCGAATTTTTCCAGAAGCCTCTAACTGTAGGCCTATCCTCCCCATAAGTTGCTTTAATAAGTTGTTTGAAAGTTTTTAGATAATATACCTTGAAGTTTGCTATCACACCTCTATCCAATGTCTGGAGCAAAGAAGTTGTATTCTTGAGGTATAATTTACTGTCACATTACTAGAAAGCTCAATTAAGTTCACTGACTGGCTTGGTGCATTGTATAAAAGGAGTAATGCTTTGTTGGAGATATTATGACTGGTATTGCGCCTTTCTACTGCAGAACAAAAACTGTTGGTAAACTACTCTTTGAAATGGCTCTTATAGAATCGGACAAAATGTCTTGCGGTATTTAGTTACATCTCTTTATGTCCCGAGTTCAAATCTCACCGGGCCGAAATGTTCTTTCTATTCTTTTGGAATCGATAATATAAGGTGCTGGGGTCAATTTAATCGATAATATCTATCTTCAAAATGAGACTTTGTACAAATATTAGAAAGCTCTTTTTGGTATCAAACTATACAGTTGTGATTCTTCGAAGTTCTCTTAGGTAGAATGATTCTTAACTATTTGGCCAATGCAAGTAAGGGATTTGATCTAATTTTCTTCGTCTTTTTTGGTCAACAACTGAATGGAGAAAATATCACCGATTGTTTCCCCCTATTTGCGAAAAGTATTTTCCTTTTTGGAACTGGCGGATGGGCAAATAAGTTGACATTTCTGAAAATATGGCAACGTCACTCTTGTTTATAATCCTCATTTCAGTCATGGTTCAGCAATCATATAATCAAAGGTGTTCATGCCGCGGCCATCTCACCATTTTCAAGGATAGTGTACGTAGGACTACGTTATTTAATGTCTTTAAATAATCATGAAGAGATTACCTCGTTAACTTGTCATGCATTACACTATTATACATGTATCACTGTTATTGAGTATACATTAATAGTACTACTACAGAGGGAAGTAATATATTATATTATCACTATCATGTTTAACACCATTGTACTGCCACACCAAAGATAGTATTTCGCTGTAATTGTAACACTGCTGTAAATATTATATAACTATTCTGCTGTTCTCATCAAGTCTATCATCTCCATGATCGATTTCTATAAAAAAAATTTCATTTTGTCTTCGTATTTTTCTTGTGTGAGAGAAGTATTCGAACTCAACAACTGAATTCATCTAAATATTAATACTTTTTCAAAAGCCATTCATCAATATTCAGTTCAGGTCTCCGTGAAACTAAGCAGATGTATATCTCTCCTATGCCAGAACATTATAGCAAGTAAATTCCATCGTTAATTCAACTACTCATTCTCCTCAGATAAGTTAACTGAAACCACGAAGAAATAATTATTCAACATAGAAACATAGTAAACCACCTGGAGTAGTATTCAACCCACTCCTCATGATCTTGTTCAATATCATAGCCACTTTGATATTTCATTTCCGTCTAACCTGCTAACACATTCATTTCCTGTTAGTCGGTGCTTATTCCTTCTCCGGTTGTTCTATTTTATTCTATCGATACGCATGTGAAGAGGAAAAAGAAATATATACAATGCTGCGCCGATGGGAGAACGTGGCATAAATCTTCTTTCGATATGGAGACCTTATCCAATCGGCCATTACGAATCCAACTTTCCCCATGAAATTGTCAATAAGAGTTGTTCGGTCGAAACTGTTTTGTTTTTTGTTACATAATTATATTCAACACAACTATAGTAGCAATTAGTAAAACGCCACACCCTCTTTGTTTTTACATACATCAATAATGACGTCTTGCTATAATAAAATGGTTTTTATTTGATGTTTTTGTGATGTTTGTTTTACGCCAATAAAAACGTCATTGGGTACAATAATATGAAAATTAAATAATTTTAAATGAAAAATAAAAACAGAAAAACAAAAACAACCAAACAATTAGTTCCATGTTTAGTTTTCTCGGTTCACAATTTTCTGTTGCTAGATTTTGATGTTTCCCTTTTACTTTCTATTCATTAAATAAATTTAGAAAAATTTTCCTTCAGAGTAGACGTTTCTGCAGTTATCGATGATCCACTTTCAATCAATCACCGTTGTTGACAATAAAATAAACATGTTTCAACACAAGTGTCTTCTAATTAAAATGTTCGAAAATAGAAAGAAAACAGAATAACAAAAATTTTCCTACGGTGTTTCCAAACTTTATTTAACAACTAATGATAAAAAGGATAAACGAATATGAAATTCAAAGGAAAACATGACAGATGCAGAAAGTTTTGAATAATTTTTAATGAAAAACTGTATGTAAATGAATAAATTGTAAACATGAGTTTTGATCATGAAACCAAAATAAAGCAAATAATTTTTCTGTACTTTTCGAGACTTTATGGCCACATATAAACCCAAATTTAAAGGACAATATTATATCTATTTATTTGCATTATGTCACATCACCTACTACCAGTTTCTTGTGCTAAAGATATACAAAACGCCATCAGTTCCGCCTTATATTATTAGTATGTTTTATTAAACAGTAAACCCAACAAATCCTTCTTGTGTTGTTCGAGAACACGTCTTGGCAAATGGCCTTACCCTATTCTCCTGAACAGGAAGCCTAACCAGTTATCTAGACATTATTGTTTATTTCATTTACCCCAGAGTTTTGGGGGATAAAATATATGAATTCTAGGATTACCAGGCACTTTCACACTGTAAATTTTAGAACAGTTTTTAAATCGATTAAGTCTTTCCTTGTTGGCCTTTAATGCGTGAAGGCTATGGGATTTCTCATATTTCGTTAAATGACTTACCACTGTCCAGAATTATAGCACATCCAAAGAACGTATTTTTTTATATCGGCAAAATGCAACTCAACAAGTTCTCCGCTTTTTTACATTGTCTCACTTTGCGAACACGCTCCATGTAATTGCACTCACGTCTTTATGGTCACGAGCCGAGCATCCTAATTGTTATTCCAGGTGGCTTCTCACGCAGAAACAAATATTGCTACAAATCAAATATAAACTATGAAAGGAAATAACCTTTCCTTCTTTGACCAAAGAATAAAACAAAACCAGTGTATAAAATTAGTAGATCACGATAACGGTTTGACTTAGGTACGGGACCAACAATTTGCAGGGAGGCGGCGTAGTTGATATCATGGACGCCAGAACTTGACTGGTACTCTATTTTATCCACCCTATTGGGGTGGAAGGCTAAGTTAACTACGGCTGATTTGAACTCAGAACATAAAGAGACGGAAGATATTCTGTAAAGCATTTTCTTCGACGCTCTAACAACTTTTTCAGCTAGTTCCCCTGAGCAGATTATGATAATGCTCTATTATGAAGATATTGCTCAAGGCATTGTTAAAATAAATTGGAAGTAACTAACACATGCGTATTTATATAATCAGATTATGGTTATTTATGTACAAAATGTTTTTATTGATTTCTTTAGACGAGGAACAATGACAGTTGTTTTCGGGAAATACGTGTCGTTAATTGAATTGTATCAAAAATATTTTATCGATAATCCCTCTCCCCATCCCCGGAATAGGGAAACTTAAAAATTTGAATACACATAAGATAGAAAGATGTAGAAATACGGTAACAGACACACACTCACGTACGCGGGCATATATAATTTGATAAAATATACAATGTATTTACCATACAGATGACAAGAGAAAGGTGCAGCACCACCAACGGCAATCGAAACGCCTGTTTGGCACAAACAAAATTCTACCCCAAAACGACACTAATTCAACTATCCATATTACACACACACACACACACACACACACACACACACACACACACACACACACACACACACACACACACACACACACACACACACACACACACACACACACACACACACACACACACACAAAGTATGTAGAAAACTGGATTCGGAGAACCAAGTAAAATGCCCTGTAAACGCTCCAGCATGTACCGCTCATCAGTTCACGCAGTAGCTAATGTAATTTAACCTGTCCTTGCATCTGGAAATCCATGAAATATTTCCACAAGGAGTACATAATCAGCTGCAAAAGGCGAAAACAGATTTATTATTTCCTTATGATTACAGTTGTTTCGTGCTTTTCTTTATGACACCCAAAATTATATGCGTACATGCACACATCTGTATGCATTCAGCGTTATATAATACAGTTTTACATTCGAATACAGATTTGCGATGGAGAAAACTGCTCCTCTGATTATATAACGGAACACCTTTGGTTCATGTAGGATTTATCTCTACTACATATACAAAATCAATTCTATTTATACGAGATGTTTGGAAGGACAAAATCGAAAACGAGTAGAGTAACTATTCTCTCAGTTTTCCATTTCTGCCGAGTCCTCGTAGCTTGTAACATATCTCGTACTTTTCAAAAGCCTTTGCAAAATCGAGGTCTTTTACATCCACGTTTTATGTTAAAATCATGTAAAAGACATTAAAAGAGATTAGTAAAATGATATTTTTTCAGAAGAATATCCCTTTAAACACATCATATAGCAGCCTAATTGGAAACACTGTTAATTCCCCAGGAAAGCTGAAGATACATCCGAAAATCTTAATTTTTGTCACTTATTAAAACAAAAGCAAAAATGGCATGACACGATTGAAAACATGACAACATTTATGGGACCACCTAAAAATAAAGAATGGAAACGGTCAAGAGATAAAGTGAACCAAAAGCAAAAGAAAGATATAATGGAGTGGAAAGGGGATAAGCCAACTTTAGACACTTATAAAGATCAAAAGCAAGAAGAACTTAATTCACATATGAATGTTCTCGAAAGCCATGTCACCAAACTGTGTATGAGTTCAGCATACCAGCCACACGAGTTCAGCAAACTGTGCACAAGCTCAGCAATCCTATCCATACATAGCACAGCCAAATATTTCTACAGAAACCAGAACTATTCCACCGAACCCACGCCCACATATACATGTACACCTATACTCATATTTATCCTACTATAGATTATACGCAAACGCACACACACATACATACACGTTTATATATATATATATATATATATATATATATATATATATATATATATATATATATGCATACATACACACACACATGCACACACGCGCGCGCGAGCAGAAGTAGACAAAGTCTCTGTTTCACAAATAACACGGCGCTCATCCATAATGTTAATGTGGCATCAAGGATTTTCTCGGAACATAACTTCGTAAAACTAACAATGTATGGTCCAAGAAAAACTGTAGACACGCAGTCTACTAGAAGCACCTGACTCCTTTCCAGCATGAACTTTCATAAAGCTAATTGGAAAGGTATTCAGAAAGGAACTCTGGGGGCGGGGGAAATGGTTTGCTAGTGTCTCTACGTAGGTTATTGACATAAACCTACAGCACTTTATGGTTATCATGCAAAACATATGCAGTAAGTTTGCTCCAGAGAAAATGTCAAACCGACAGAAAAACAATTTCCAGAGATAGAAAAATTCTAATGAGATGACGATCATGTATCTCAAATCATCTAAATGGGCTATTAAAGGATGGTGAAAAAGCCTATCTCACACGAGCACTAGTTGAAATTGAATCTGAACTGAAACATTCCCATGGAAAGGAGAGGACAGAAAAAGAAGCTAGGGCTGTAAAAATGTAAAGCCTTCAATAGATTTGCAATACAGTATAAGGTAGAGCAACTGTTCGAAGAAAATGGGTCACTGACTGTGGACCCCTAAAAGATAATGAAACACTAAATGTACAATACAAAAGTCTTTTCACATCTCTGTTGGGATGCTTGTAAATAAATATGCCGGACGAATTCTGTGACGCTGCAGCTCTACACAGAGGGATGATTATCCATCACATTAAAACAGAGGAAACTGATGTAATGTCAGCCATTGATGTAATGAACTTAAACTCAACCACTACTCCTGATGAATTCCCAGAAATCCTCCTAAAAATGCAAAGGGACCCTATGAAGATCACAGCAGATTCTCTTCCAAAGTTTCCTTACTATTAGTAGACTTTCAAGAAAGTTAAAGGAAGGTATAATATGTCCTATTCATAAAGAAGGCCTGTCTCTCTAACCACATGTCAGCAATGTCATGGAACGAATTGTCAAGAGGAAGCTGATCACGTCCCTAGAAGATAATGAGCTGCTTCTGGACTCCGAGTATGGCTTGCGCTCAGGAAGAAGATGTCTTATACAGTTCAAACGTGGATGTGATGTACCTTGATTTTGCTTAGGCCATTTATGAGGCTGATCACGAGATAATACGTCACAAGCTACTCGGACTCGGCAGAGTTGGCAAACTGGAAGAGTAGTTACATGACTTCTAAAAGATAGAAGCCAGGTTGTAGCAACCAGTAGAGATTTCCTCAAGGATAAACTGATAGCGAGTTGGGTACCACAGATAAACTGTTTTAGAGTCGCTGCTATTTGTGGTGGCTCTCTCAGACATGTCATCGGTTATACCGGCTGCCATTCTTACTAGCTATGCCAACGATGCAAAAGTAACATCAGCAGTCAAAAATCCTCTCGATACTAATTTTCTGCAGAAAGATATAGATGTTATTAATAAAGAAGAAAGCAACATGAAATTTAATGCAAGGAAATTCTAAGCCCTCTGCTATCAGCAACAAAAACACTTTTGACCAAAAGGAGAAGCAATCTTAGAGACAAAACAGTGCATGACCTGGGTATTGATATGAGCATCGATGCTTCGTTTCATCTATATATCACTAAGGTGATGGCAATGTGAAGGCGAATGGCTGGTCGGATTCTGAGACCTTTCAGAACAAGGGATTAAGAAACTATGCTTATCCTATAGAGGACATTTATTTTCAGAAGGTGGTAAAAGGAAGAAACGAAAAGCCGGAAAATACAACAGAAACTAAAGAGGGAACAATGGCGGAAGAAAAAACAGATAAGAGCGATGAAATGGAGCATGCCACAGTATCGCACAAAAGAAAAAAATCACAAGTCCCAGACTCCCATCCCCAAACAAAAAAATCAGTTAAACACACAACAGACATACAAAAAATTCCCCAGACTAACCCTACAGTGAAACCTTTTACCAGCTCCCTCCCCAAAACACAAGAAAGAATTGTTTCCTACGTGAAAAAAAGAAAAAAACGAGCCCTTGTCTACCATCATAAGAGCGCGCCACAAGGCTCGAGTTTTCAAAATGACTAAAAATATGTCCCGAATATTAGATTCGCAAAAATGGATGCGGGCCTATTTTTGGAACTGAAGGGAAGGTATACGGAGGATATCAATGACGTCAGATCCGAAATGGCAGACAAAAAATTACTAACAAGCCCAGCGGCTACACCAATGAAAAGCCCAGCGGCTACACCATTAAAAGAAAAGGATGGGGAGGCAGCCAAATTTGTGCAGCCCCTCCCCAAACTCATACTGTAAGTTACTCCTTTTTTTCCATCTTTCACTATGGCGATTAAGTTAGGGAGTATAAATGTACGTGGGCTGGGGTCGAAATTTTATCCTTAGCTGCAATATTTTAAGTAAAATTTTTCATGTTCTGTACTTTACCAGATGTAATATCTTGTCCTAGACTTTTCCAAGTGTAATAACGTCTGTACTTTCCTATGTTTATAACCTTAAGAATATTATTTCTCTTGCTTGCATTTTTCTTTGTAATATATATAGATATATATGTATATATATATATATATATATATATATATATATATATATATATATATATATATATATATATATATATATGCACGAATGAGTGTGTATGTTTGAATATAGCGGGATATGTATGTATTTGTATGTATGCATGTATGTATGCATATATGTATGTATGCATTTATGTATGTATAAATATATGTATATATCTGTGTACGATTGAGCACCTGATCTGACGTTTGAAATTAAATGGTGGATCTCTACAGCAAGCCCATCAATTTCATGGAAGAGAGTCGGTGCCTTCACTGCATTAATTTTATTACATTTAAAAAAATTTTCTTTGATCTCATCGATAGTAAGAGAGTCCATTATCGCAAGGATAATAGCTTCCTGAAGCTCATTATTTTCATCAATAACCGAGATATTCTAAAAAAATATCTGTGAAGTGCTCAGTTCAACGTTTTCTCATGATATCGTTGTAAGGCTTAAAGAACAACGAACTGTCTTTAGATTTGAGTGGTATCACAGATGAAAGCTGAGGACTTGTCTGATATGGGAAATAGTGTTTTCGAATATTTAAAGGGGAAAGCTTTCTCACTCTCTCCCCCTCTCTCTCCCTCTCTCTCACACACACGTTATACATCGTAATACGAAATACCTGCAACATAGAATATAGCTAACTCTTCGGTAATTTTTTGAAAGCTTTTTTGTTGTAGATATTGAAATGATGTGAAAAGAACTTGTTTTCTTAAGTAAACAATAATAATTGTGAATATTTTCTGTGATCTGTTCAGGGTGCGTAAGGTATTTGAGGACATACCTTTTTGCGGTCATTGTTGCATTTTTTGCCAACTCTGTATAATCCTTGTTTCAGAAAATAATAATAGCAGACCCTCATCTTACTCAAGAAATGAAGAGGCATGCTGTTATTGTGGTTATAAAGGTTGAGCAAAGCGATTTAGAAATATCTCAATTTTTAAAAGTTTCCAGATCTTTCGTCTACAAAGTTTGTAAGGAGTTAGAAACTGAAGATGGAGACGTGTCACCAGTATTAAAGCATGAAAAGCCTGCTAAACGCTCTGAAATCACTAGAACACTTGAATTTATCCAGCAAGTTCAACAGACCATTGATAACAATCCCAGAAAGTCCATGAGGTCAAGTGCAAAAGATCTCCACGTGTCAGAAGGAACAGTCAGAAATGTTGTCCACGGAGACATCAGATATGTCTTATATGATGAGGAAAGGTCAGTTTGTCAGAAAAAGCAAAAGAAAATCACTATATTAGATCTAAAAGGTTCTTAAACTGAAAAATCTAGCAGAAGAAGATTTGATTTGGTTTTTCTCAAACGAGAAAAACTTCGACCGAGATCAAAAAGTTAACAGAAGAAATGACAGATGGTTATGTGCAAACCCTTCTGAATTTCCAAGTGTTATGCATACAAAATTTCTTGAAACTGTCATGGTTTTAGAGGTTGTCAGCAATGAAGGACATGTGATGCCTCCTTACTTCTTTCTACAAGGCCTTAGAGTTAACTCTGCCTACATTGAGATACTGGAAGCAATTGTTAAGCCCTGGATGTCTATCTGGGAACTATAAGCAGGAATATTAGTTTCATGATATAAATATATACATACAGTTTGACGATATGTATATATTTATATATACAGTGTGTGTGTTTGTGTGTGTGTGTGTGTGTGTGTGTGTGTGTGTGTGTGTGTGTGTGTGTATGTGTGTGCGTGTTTGTGTATGCAATGGAAGGCCATATGTGTTTCAGTAAGACTCTGCACTATCACACATGGCTTTAGTAACACAGGAATGGATGGCTGAAAATTTTCATGATCACATAACCCCTAACATTTGGCCTCCTAATTCTCCAGATCTCAATTCATTGGACTATTACATGCGGAGCGTTGCTGAGAAAGAGGTCAATGAACACATCCATAACAGCAAAGATTCTTTGAAAGCTGCTATAGTCAGAGTAATGTCCAAAATGAACCAGGACCACTTGATTCGAGCATGTAGATGATTTAGATCTCATATAGAAGCAGTTGTTGAAGCTGAAGGTGGCTTTATTGAATAACGTTATGGAAAAGAAGGTTTATTTTTTATCCTCATAGCATTTTTGATAAAGTTATTATCTGTTATTATATATCTGTTTTTTTTAATAAACATAAATCTGTCCTCAGATATCTTGTGCACCGTGTTGAAGAGCGTAGACTCAAGACGTAAAAGACTTTCTCACTTTTTCGAGCGTCAAACTAACACATCTGCTTGTTGTTCATACACCCGTCTTCGTCTTTTGTTTTTCTGTAAATTTCAACTATATATATATTTAAAATATATATATATATATGTATGCAGTTCAAATGTACAGAAAACAAAAGACAAAGACAGGTAAGGGAACTATAAGCAGGTATATTAGTTTCATGATATAAATATATACATACAATTTGACGATATGTATACAGTGTGTGTGTGTGTGTGTGTGTTTGTATCTAATACCATTGTAGCTCAGATTGTATGAATATTATTAATAAGAATTTAATTTGATAGACATTAGGTAACATTTTATACAAGAGAAAATAAAATCGATGGAATCAATATAAATTATGTTGCTGCTCCGTAGGTTATCGATCTTAGAATAGATGACGATATGCACCTTAGTCTGTTCCACCAAATTAATTTCAGAACAAGAAAGATTGGAAACTACATACTCTATGACATTTAACAATATGACCGAGGGAAAATACAACAGCTTACTAAATACAAATGTAGTCGTAATTACATAACATAATGAGCTTGAAAACCTTGATGAATTGTGATCACTCTTGTAATTAACAGAAAATGTAACCTCACCTACTTGAAGGGTTTCAAACTCAAAAACAGTAAGCAATGCGACTTTTTGATAGAAATATTTGGACAACATAGATAATGTAAATTAGGATGGGACTAGTTTCGAAAGCCAAACGGTGACAGCAATGAATATATTTCAGTGTTACTAGACCTACTCGGTGAAATACTTTCTACTCACATGGGAAGACTATATAAATTACATACTATACATCGACTATATACAGTAGTTACATACTTAAGCTCTTTGCTCCATATGAAGCATCATAGGCCATCAATATTTTTCTCCAGTGTTCCATATTCTGGGCAGTCTTTTCTGCTTCTCTCAAGCTGGATTCCTGCTTATTTCGTTCTGGCTATGTATCTCGTCATCGACTATTTTTAGGGTATTCTCTCTCCCACTCCCCTTGTGGGTTCCAGATCATATGTTTCCCTGAAGTAAAGCCTTTCTCAACCAAATCTTGCAAATTAAGTAGACTATTCTTCATTGAGAAGGCTTAATAAAGCTAAAATCTGTCCGTTGTTTTCACCAGATGGTTTTAAAGACGAGAGCTACATCAATGTACATTATCTGTATTGTCCAAGAAGTTTGATCAGCTTTATTTTGCTTGTTGTTTTTAGATTTTCAACATCACTTAAAGCAAGCTTCTGTTTGTTAATTGCTTGGAACAATCCTACTTGACTGAAGATTTTTAACAAACTGTACTGTACTTATAAGGCCCTATCATATTTAGTGAAGCAGACTCCGGGATTAAGACGAAGCACTGACGCAAGCAATGCTGCGTAGTCAAGAAATTTGTTTCGCAGTCACGTGGTTCTGTATTCGATCTCACTGCGCTCAAGCTGGAAAGTACTTTTTGACAGTGGAATTTGATAAATGAGAAATGTGGAGGAGGAGCACACACACACACACACACACACACACACACACACACACACACACACACACACACACACACACACACACACACACACACACACACACACACACACACATATATATATATATATATATATATATATATATATATATATATATATATATATATATATATAATACAAATAATAAATGAGTATATGCATATATACGTACATGTATGTACATACCTACATCTACCTGTATATATAAATGCATATCTGGGTACAGGACATTGCAAACAACACGTCGACAAAATGATAAACAGAGTACAGAAAACACACAGGCCACATAGAGAACATTTCCTTCATCAGCTGCCACCATTCAACACTGGCGTTTCGACATATATATACACGTGTGTGCGCGTGGGGTGGGGCGTATAATCTATCTATCTATCTGCAACAAATGTAAAAGAAGGCGAATAAATTGAAGAGCGGTACTTTCAAATAAAAGTGCTTTACGATATTACGATATTTGTTTCTCCGGATTTGATAATTCCCTGTTACTCTGACTGTCAAGTATTTTAAACCGATGATTGGAAATCTGTAACCAATGATGCTATTCTTCACTTCTGGCGGTACAACAACAACAACAACAACAACAATTGAGACAAGTACTTGGATGTTAAGTATCGTTGAAGCAGACCCCGTGAGACCCTTGACAGCAAGTTGTTGTCTGTTCTTACAGAATTAGCAATTGAAATTGAGAGCTCTGAGAAGTGAAATGTACAATAATAATAATAGTAATAATAATAATAATAATAATAATAATAATAATAATAATAATAACAATGAAAATAATAATAATAATAATAATAATAATAATAATAATAATAATAATAATAATAATAACAATGAAAATAATAATAATAATAATAATAATAATAATAATAATAATAATATATAATAATAATAGTGACAATGATAATAATAATAACAGTAATAATAATAATAAAACTACGAGCGGAGAGCTGAAAGCACCACTTTGGAAATAGTTCAACTATTTATTGATTTGAATGCAGCTTTTGAATTTAAGTAAGTCATCTTTAACAACAAATCAAAATAAATGTCAACCACTCACCTACAACCAGTATAAGAATATCAGAAACTGCCAAAGAGAAGAGGTAGAAATTGGTTGTTGAATGCATATGACGGTAGCGGATTATTACAATACATGTACAAAGGTTCCCAAATAATCCCAACAGGAATATGATAGCGTAGAGTGTGGTAAGACTCCAAGGTGAACTGATTTGTCGAGGTCCCATACTTATTTCGAGAAGTCTTTCTAGTGCTGAACTATTCCAGGTTCTCGTACTGTTCGGTGGTTCTGTTATGAAAGAGGTAGCATCTTCAATTGTCATATTTTCTGATTGGAATTCGTAGTAGCTATCAATAATTACGTTTTGTACCATTTTCTTCGAACTCTTTGTTAAAGTGTAAAAGGTCTTGAATAGGTGTTTTGTTTTTTGTCTGCAAAGATAAAAGTAAAAAAAAGATAAAATGTACTCAAACACTACACATTTAATATATATAGAAAGATATATATATATATATATATATATATATATATATATATATATATATATATATATATATATATATAGAGAGAGAGAGAGAGAGAGAGAGAGAGAGAGAGAGAGAGAGAGAGAGAGGAAGAGAAAAAGAGCGTGATAGAAAGGGAGGTAGATTGATAGGTAAACTTACTACGCGCTATTTAGCAGTGATAAGCCGCAGGCTTTTCGGTGATAGATGATGGATTTCGAAAAAGATCTCCCTACAATATTACTATTAAAAAAAAATCTTGCTAAATCTGACAATGATTTTTAAAAGTTAAACATACCTGCTAAAACATATTTTTCAGTATTTTGTAATATTAAAGTTCTGGCTTATACTCACAGATTCATAAAGCTGATGCTTATCCCTGTCTCTATGCACACAGTGACTGCGAGTAAGAAGATTTTCCCCAGCGAATGGGACACCAGTATGTTGCAAGAAAGCCTCCAGTTGTAGCTGGTGCTAATTTTCCACTGAATAGACTGGCGCAATGTTAAATGAAGTATCGTGCTCAAAGTCCAGTTAATCAACTCACGACCTTTTGGCATTACATTTTATATTACAGTATATAATTTAAAGATCGCTTACAATTTAACAAATTAGTAACTCATCATTGTCCATTAGAACAAAGTAACATCATATGATAAATGCATGATATTAACTTTTTCCAATTCTTTAATTTCAATTTCTTCTAACCTAATCATGATGATATCGATTATTAATTAAAAAATTAAGCTATCACAAATAGGATGTGGAAGACATTTTCAAGATTGATGGACTGGTATCTTTGATAAAGGCGATAAAAATTTGTGTATGTTTTAGAGAACCGACTGTGAATAGAACTCTGTAAAAAGGATTCTAAAAAGGGATTTTGAGACTAACCACCAGCCATACACAAGAAAAAAAAAAAAAAGCTGAATACTTCAAAAAACGCATAAGCAGAAACAGTCCTGAACTTACCCATTTAATAGCTGCAAGCTTTAGTATTGTTGATCATGGAAAATCAATAAGTAATGATGAGTTTATTAAAGATGCTTTTGTCAGATGTGCATAATTTTATTTGATAACTTTTATTGTACAGAAGCTTTTATAAAGCATGAAAGTACGTTAGCAATAAGAAGAAATACTATCGAAGGCAAACCCATGAAAAGAAATGCTCATTTAAAATGTCGAATTATAGAAAATTTAGATACTAACCTCATTTTAATATTTGTATCGGTGAGATTATTGATATTACGCCATCAACTTAATTAGCTATGTTCAATATTTTAGAAAAACTTCATTCATGAATGGTTGATTAAATTAGAGAATTTGCCTCAAAATCTACGAATGAAAGTCAGATATGATCATAGTGTTAATGTTTACGGGATAGATAAATTTGTTAAAAGTATTTTGGATCATTACAGACGGTGCCACTAATACAGTAGTCTGAGATATTTATTTTGTGGAGCAATTTACAGAAGCTGTGATTATTCCTCCTATTCTCTCGATTGTATTATACATTAGGAAGTGCCATGCACAAAAGTAGGCTGTAAAGCTCTTGATGATGTGGGTCAGGGTTTGGCATGAAAGTGAATTTAACTTACTTTTAAATGAAGATGAATCACTTTATAATAGTTTACTAAAGTATAAAGTTTGAGTCGTGGTTCAATGGTTTGTGGAATTTTAAAGTAAAATCAGCTTAGTTTTTGATATGAAAAGCATAGCGCTTAATTTTCTGCAACTAAAGGATTTTGCTTAGTTCAGTAATTTTTTGTTTTTCACTGACTTTTCTTTACAACCTAATAAGCTTAATATTAAACTAAGATTTTGGGAAATATATTGACGTGATGTTTGAATTGATCAAGTGTTTTGAGAATGATCTCACTTTATTTCATCGTGATTTAGAAAAAGACCCAAATACTCCCTTAAAACTCAGAAGCCTTTTGAAACTTACTGTAAGAATCTTGAATAACAAGCAAAACAGTTAATAGAAGTTTTTTTTCTACATTTGTGCAATTCAAAAAGTTAAAGAAAAATTTCAATATATAAACTAATCTTGAAATAGATTTCAGTGCTTCTAGAAATGTAGTTAGACGGATTTCAAGTTTAATCCTATTTGGAAGCAATTTAGAAGAAATTGAATATGAACGTGACAAATAATGGCGAATAAACATTTAGCCTACGATATTCTTAGAATGTAAAATTATATTCCCGAAAATTTTGATGCCCTCAAAATTCTTGTAAAAGTGTTCTTAACCATTTCCCTATCAGCATATTCATGCGAAATATTGTTTTTGACACTAATATAAAAGCGAGCAAGTCGAGATTGAATTGCATTAAAGTGTACACCATACATCCCTCCTACAAACAGCTCTTATCAGACTACTAAATTTCTGTTTAGAGTATGTGAAATAATATCAACCGCTTTAATAATGATATGAGCATCTACAAATATACATTGCTCCATATCGCGGAAGAATTATTTTTCATTAACTTAGATAGATAATGTTATAAAAGTTAACTTTTAAAATTTAACGTTATTATCCATTTTAGTTTATCAAAAATAATTATCTTTTACTACCTCATTAAATACTATATCATTATTGTAAATACTAAGTCATTATTGAATCTGTTTGCATTATCGCACATAAATTTAGTGGTAGGTTAAGAACTCTGTGTTCCGTGATGATTTTATATTTGACCGTGAAATATTGTCTTGTTTTCGTTGAATTCTATTCAGTCCACTATTTATTACAAATTTCACAAGTGATATAGGACCTGACAACTGAAAGCAGTCAATGTTAAAGCATTCCTACATTGAGCGGGTGGTTTCAGATAGATCATTGACTTTAGCCAAGTCTAGAAATATAACAATCCTCTCAAATTCGTCTTTGAGTTCTATGGTATCAGGAACATACCTTTCATTTTCTTCACTCATATTTTGAAATAATTTTCGTGAATGAGTTAGTCCTGTTTATTCAAAATTCCATGTAAACGCTGACTGTGAGAATATCATGGAGAACATGGAGACAAAGTACTCTGTCGTTACGTATTGAGTTCAGCATAGCTGGTGAAGCTGGCTGACTGTACGCCTGACGGCATGCCTGTGAGAGCCACTACAAACAGGAGTGGTCTCAGTACAGTTCTCTGAAGAACTCCGCTGCGGATTGATGTCTCCCCAGGGAGAGCACTATTGGCTGCCACTGTCTAACTTCTGTCCTTTAAAACGTCGTGCAGCCACTCTCCCAGTTTTCAAGTGATTCCAAGGTGACGTAGTTTGTGATATGTCATCCCATGATTATTTTTGTCAAAGGCTTTAGCAAAATCGAGATATACCACATCTACATTTGAACGGTTGAGCTGCTGTTTCAGTACCAAATCATAATGTTGAAGTAGCTGTGTGAGGCAGCTCCTCCCCCTATTGTGTGTTTGTGAGCAAGTTATTCTCTTCCAGGAACGTAACTAGTCTCTTTCTGACAATGCGTTCCATGACCTTGCTAATATGTGAAGTCAGAGAGACAGGTCTGTAATATTTTATCACCTGTTCTGCTTCCTCCTTCATAAATATAAATATACCTAAGTTATAATTAAAGTTTAGACTTAAATCTAAACTTTAAACTACGTTTTTGGTAGTATGCCGGCAAAGCACGTTCACTGCTTATGGCTACCTGGTGTCATCCACGGTAATTTCACAATCGACACTACATCTACGTTAGGAATTCCTCAGTGCACGTTGAGCTTACTAGAAACAATTGATACGGAAGATAGAGTATGCAGGAAACTTTATAAAGTTTCCAGTATACTCTAACTTCAGTATCAATAGTTTCTACGATATCTATCTATCTATCTGTTTATCTATATGCACACATATATGGATACATTTGTACATAGACGTAACTCTCTCTCTTTCTCTCGCTCTCTCACTCTCTTTATATATATACACTCATACATACGCATCTATATTTACATATTTATATATACACCTTTGCATGTACATACATATAAATATGTGTGTATGTGTCTGTGAATGTTTATGCGCGCGTATGCTTTTTACATGTTTTAGATCGATGAAATCAGTAGAATATATTATCTTTTACTTGGAAAAGGAAATAAGGGCTTGTATTAGAAAGGGCAATAGTGGGAAAATGGACTAAAGCGAAAAAAGAAGAAAAGAATTAAAGTATATATATATATCTATATATATATATATATATCACACACACACGCACACACACACATACAGGATGCGATGGATAAATTGTCGCCTTTTATGTTTTCAATTTCGCGTATGCGTATTATTTGTTGACTACACAGCATAGTAGGGTCAGCTGGGCACCATAATTTAGACGACGATATATACTGGGTGCAGTGAATAAGCTGTCGTCTAAATTACGCAAAAATGAAGATAACACTGACAACTCATTTTAACAGTTACATTTACCAAAATTACATTAAAATATCTTGAAATACTATAGAGTAAATTTATTCAATAAAATCGCCATTGGCGTCAACCACGGCCTCCAGATGACTTCGAAATCTCCTGCAACTCTTCTGGACGGTCTCCTTGTTCAAGTTGGTGAATGCTGCCATTATCCTTGCCTTCAGGTCATCTTTGGTGTTACAAGGAGTTTTGTTGGTTTTTCGCTCGACTGCACCCCAGACATAATAATGAAAGGGGTTGCAGTCTGGAGAGTTAAGTGGCCAGATACTAGGGGTAACGTGGTCGCAGAAATTGTCTGACAGCCATGACTGGGTTCTCCTGCTTGTGTTCGTATTGGAGCTTCCGGCGCGAGCGAATACCAAGCAGTACAGCTTGTCGTTTCCAAATTTCAGGCAGAGTGAATTGCGTCATAGAGCAGCTTTTGTTACAGACGGTGTTACCAACTGACCCTACTCTACTGTGTTATTTCTTTACTACCCACAAGGGGCTACACACAGAGGGGACAAACAAGGACAGACAAACGGATTAAATCGATTATATCGACCCCAGTGCGTAACTGGTACTTATTTAATCGACCCCGAAAGGATGAAAGGCAAAGTCGACCTCGGCGGAATTTGAACTCAGAACGTAGCGGGCAGACGAAATACCGCTAAACATTTCACCCGGTGTGCTAACGGTTCTGCCAGCTCGCCGCCATAACTACTGTGTAGTCGACAAAATTAAAACAAGGAATGTGCATGCACAAATTAAAAATATAAAATAGTGACATTTTACTCATCGCATCCCATATATATATATATTATCGTTCACATAACACATATAGGCTATGTAATGTGAACGACAATATTTTGAGAACAAAAGTGTTTAATTTTCAATTTCATATACATATTCTTATATGTCTGTGTGTGTGTGCGTGCGCGTGTATTTGAGTATGAACCTGATAAACTAAATACTATTAATGGTAAAAATTTGCAGTTTTATTTTGGTTAAACTACTAGCGTCTTTAGAGCAAAACTTTTGAAAAGTTCTATATTTAAGAGACTAGGAATTATTTACATTATTTACAATTGATGGATATTTGTCCTCATCTTGTTTGTTGTTAACAAAACGTTTCGGCTGATATACCCTCCAGCCTTCATTAGGTGTCTTGGAGAAATTTTGAACCTGGGTTCTCATTTTTCGATGTTATTATGTTGTTTTTTTCTTCTTCTTTCTTCAAATTTTCTTCCATTTCTCGCCGAGTGTTTTCCGTACACCTAAGGCAGAGAAACTCATTGTATGCATTCCCAGTTTACACCCGCAAATTCACAGGTAGAATATGTATTAAAAAAAAAATTAATAAATAAATAAATTCATGAATGGATGTTGTTTTCACAGCGATAATGCTCTTCTCAGTACATGAGTCGTTCCAGTTAACACGATCTTTCGCACTTCCTGTAGGGATGGTAAGCCTGGTATCATTTTCAAATAGGTTTCAGTACCTTTTTTTTTATCATTCCTAGAGATCCTACAATCATATGGCGTAGTGGTTAAGAGCGCGGGCTATATACCCCAAGATTCCGAGTTCGATTCCAGGCAGTGACCTGAATAATAATAATAATAATAATAATAATAATAATAATAATAATGAGAATAACACCGAAAATATACATTAGGAATGAGAACTCAGGTTCCAAATTTCCCCAAGACACCTGATGAAGGCTGGAGGGTATATCAGCCGAAACGTTGTGTTAACAACAAACAAGATGAGGACAAATATTCGTCAAATGCAAATAATATAAAAAAACTTTTGAATGCTGTTCGCCTGCTTTATCGCCTCTAACAGTTATTCACTCCCACTCTGTTTGTTGTTGTTAGTTGTTTTACTTTGCTTTCCCTAGCGTGACCGATAGGACACATTGCGTTTTATTATATGTAATATATGCTTTCTCAAAGCATAAGGCAGCGAGTTGGCAGAATCGTTAGCACGCCAGACATATGCTTGGTGGCATTTCGTCCGTCTTTACGGTCAGAGTTCAAATCCCGCCGAGGTCGACTTTGCCATTCATCATTTTGAGATCAATAAATTAAGTAATAGTGTACCCCAAAATTGTCAGCCTTATGCCAAAATTTGAAACCAATATGCATCCTCAAAGCATTGAACAAATGGCTAGATTTTCACTTCAGACATCGACCTCAGGTTATGTGTTATGTAAAAGTCTTCTATGTAAAACATAAAACAAATATAGTAGTTTTTCCATTAAATTGTTAGATAGCATTAAACTTGTTACTAGAAATTGATGTAATGTGTTTTAATTCACACACAGACACAAGCGCGCGCATTCATGTAAATATACACTCTTCATTTACATACACACGAGCACATATTGCTATTGAAATACAGCTTTATATATTCCTCATATTAAAGTAACATTTAAAAGTTAATGTAGTATTCAATGCAGCCATACTTGTTGAATATCCGATACGCACGCACATACGCGCGCACGCGCACACACATACACACATACTCTCCCCCTCCCTCCCCCTCCCTCTCTCACACACAAACTCTGCACATGTGTGTATGTGTGCAATTTGGAGATTACATTCATAAATGAGAGAATCCTATAACACACACAAAAAACAAACATCACACACGAGCGGAACCATCGAGAAAGATCGCATGAATGCAAAACAATTAACTTTTCAGTATTTGATTTGGAAAGAAGTAACATTCAATCAATTAAAATTATTGTTTAAGAAAAAATATTACACTATTATTATTCACGTGATCCGAATATAAAATAGAAGTAAACTGCTACCGATGAACTTTGAAAGGGAAATCAATGGAATTTATTACAGATTTCACAAGTGATATAAAACCTGACAAGTGAAAGGAATCATGATGGGAAAGCGGAAAATAAAAGAGCTGATTTTGTGTAGAGTTTGTTATTCTGCGGCATTAACAGTATGTGTTCATATATTTTAGAAGAAAGGTCTTTTAAAGGATAGATCTATTCCACTGAGCACAATCTAAACTATGTTATAGGCTACAGGAATAAATACGTTAAAAACAAACTAATGAAGAATAAAGCAACGACACAATGACAAACACACATATTGTACTACAAAGTAAACAAAAAGTTTACTCATACACACACTAAAACACAACACATATAGAAGTATGTATAAGTATGCGTGTATGAATGTGTGTGTGTGTGTCTCTCTCTCTCTCTGTATTTGTGAAAGAACATATTTGAAATTAGTTCTATCCTGGATTTTCTTCATGCGATTTTATATTAAGATCTAGGTATTGAGCAAAACCCAAAAGAGCTACAAAAAAAGAAGAAAAATATTAACTTCCTGAAGACACAAGAATAAGGACAAGAACAACAACAACTATTGCTACTACTACTACTGCCACTGCTGCTACTGCTTTTGCTGCCGCTGCCACTTCTGCTATTGCATACAGAGATAGAAAAGCCACAATTTAAACACGCCAAACAGCCGGATCTATCATTGAGCAGTGTCCTTCTCTTGTGTTTTTCTTATGTATTCCTCTCGTAACCTCTATACCCTTCACATAAACATTGATCTGTTTGCTTTTCATCTCTATTTACTATTATGTACAGGGATAATGCTGGATATGCACTAATCATATTATCCAATCTTTTAAATGAGCTTATTTTGGCATTTCTTTCTTTCTGAGACATTAGCAATGTAAAAGATAACACTACAAAAGAAAAATTCATTCCATGTATCTGTGACATGAATGAAATCTGTTGATTAGCTATTTGCAATCAAAGTTATCTATCAATGCAGAGAGTTCAAGCTGACTCCAAGAGAGAAACACTTTGCTATGGTGCTCACGCATTTCATTGAAGTAAGAGCGATGTAAATAAACTAGCATTGTTACAACCAAAAATCAAAGTCTCGTAACGGACTCGTCTCGCTTTAATTTAACACTAGATAAAGAAATAACTACTTCTAATTCACAATAGCGAACGTTTTTATTGGAATTCAATACAATGATAAGGTATCATTTTAGAGACAATGAAATTACTGTCAAATAGGCACTCGTGGAAATAGATGTTCTAACTGGATTTTTTAGTAATAGAAATTTATTGAAGTATAAACATAAAAGGGCTATTTTATATGAAGAATTCTTTAAATATCCAATGATACTCGAATATTTGCCTGCATGAAGTTAAATGATTCTTGAATAGAATACGCAATACGTAATCTGGAGGTTAAAATAACCCTTTAAAATGAAAAGTACAAAAAGATTTGTGTTTGTCTTACTAAAATTATTCAGTAGAGGTTTTTACAGATTTTATTTATTTTATTTTATTTTCGATTATGCTCTTGAGAAAGGCGTGAACTTTTCGATTTTTTCCCCTATTTCTAATATATTCGGCTTCTGTTAATTACAATGAGCATTAGACACAGCAGTACAACTACAAATCACAATAACCAGCAGTAATTGCAGTAGCAATGTGAAATCTCCGTATACTTCGTTTAGCAACTCTATCAAAATTAGATACATGGTATGCAAACTAAGTCTTCAGTGGTGTCCAATACTGCTCATGGGCTGTAGTGGTGTATATACAAAAATGGAGCATCACACACACAATCATCATGCAATGTTGATTTACATATTATTTGTAGCAGTTATGATGAATAGTGTTGAAGGTAAATTTTTGGGGACTGATTCCGTATCCCGGTTTCAATCTAGACGTGAACAATTTCCCTTTATTAACAACCACATGAAACCTATAATGAGTCAAGCACTATTTCATCTCTCTTCTAATATATCTGAACTTGCTTGTGTATAAGAAACCAATACTAAATCCTCATGACAGTAGTAAATGAAGTAAGAGTAAATTCAAGTTAAATAGATTAATTTAACTTGAATTTACTTGATTAGATTTCTATTACTAACTCCGTTTCTTTCACTTTCATGTAATAAATTATTGAGTGCTTGTGACTACTCATTAACGAATAGAGGCTATGAAGAAATCGAGGGACGAAACTAAACATTATTAAGTATCTAATATGGCGTTATACTGTGTAAACCATCTGAGTTAGATGTAAGGCTGTACATTTAAAGATGACAGAAAAGTAGACTGTGTGATCAGGAATTTTTGAAGAGATTTACCTCTCTATTTCACAAAGTCATCTTGTAAGAAATTGATATTGATATTTTATGTGTGTTTATGACAGTTCATGTAAAAATAAAATGACATCAGAATATTACTGTTACTTTTTAATCCCCTCAGCAGCATGAAAGACAAAAGAGATTTCAGTGGTAACTCAGAATCGAGTTGCATTTAATTCTCACGTGAGGTTAGCTAGAGTAAGCTCTAACTAACCTCCATTTAAGAAAGTGATATTCGAAGTACATTCACGTTTTAAACTTCAGTTAACGTTTTGAATGGGAGATTATATTCTTATTCAAAGGATTGTTCACTTCCACATTTGTGATTGCTTTACAATAGCAAAAATATGAGAAGCTATTTAGTATTCTATCTATCTAGCGTTTCTTATGCATGCTTTATATTGGTACAGCTAATTGCATTTCTTACTGAAAAAAATATCTAAAATATCATTAAAAACTTTTTTTTATCGTGTTTCAAAGTTTCAGAAGTTTTATTAACTGTCTCTAGAATATTTCAGTAATTTTTATTGCATTATGCTAAAGCAGAAACAGCTGATATTAGTATCTACTCCACACGTAAAAAAATTTTAATTTCACTGGCACTTTACTAAATAAAAATATTATTCAGTAAATAATATACTTTTAAAATTATATTTTATAATAAATAGTGTAACGTAGTTACTCGTCGCCAATTATTGTAGTATCGCCACTATTTATGACGATACTTGTCTACACTGTTTGTTGGCACTCCATCGCTTACGACGTCGAGGGTTCCAGCTGATTCGATCAACGGAACAGCCTGCTCGTGAAATTAACGTGCAAGTAGCTGAGCACTCCACAGACACGTGTACCCTTAACGTAGTTCTCGGGGATATTCAGCGTGACACAGTGTAACAAGGCTGACCCTTTGAATTACAGGCACAACAGAAACAGGAAGTAAGAGTGAGAGAAAGTTGTAGTGAAAGAGTATAGCAGGGTTCGCCACCATCCCCTGCCGGAGCCTTGTGGAACTTTTTAGGTGTTTTCGCTCAATAAACATTCACAACACCCGGTCTGGGAATCGAAACCGCGATCCTATGACCGCGAATCCGCTGCCCTAACCACTGGGCCATTGCGCCTCCACACTTGTCTACACTATAACCGTGCAGTAACAATAAAATATATAACGAAGCAGGGTAATAACAACGTAACTATCCAACAAGCTCTTCACGAACTATACTCGAACCAACAAACGATATTCTGCTAAACTACCAAAGCACCTTACGACTTCCTGCGATTAACGCTTACTCGCTCTCTGATCTCGTGCAGACCGCTACTATTTATAGTCGCTCGGTCAAGTCTATTCTCGTACGAGGGTTGTGACTCTCGCCACAACAGTAAATAAGAATATTTCCTAAACAAGTGTGTATATATACATATATATATATATATATATATATATATATATATATATATATATATATATATATATATATATATACACACACACACACTTATACAGGATGCGGCAGAAGTAACGCCCTTTTGTATTTGAGTTTTTCTGAGTTACTTTTTTTATTTCAGAAATTTAAGATAAACATGGCCATGCGATTAACGAAGGAACAAAGAGTGAAAGCAGTTCAACTTTATTACTTAATAAACATTTATATACTATAAAAGTTATTAAATGCAAAACTTCCGCAGCACCCTGTATATATATATATATATATATATATATATATATATATGCGAGTAAAAATAAATACAAAAAAGGTGGGTTTTTTTGTATGATTGTGTATAGAGGAATATATTATTTTGCTTAAAAGAGTTCCAACACTGTCTGTTTTTTATGTTTTATTTATATTCCTGCAGAACTAATGTGGGGTATAGAATATGGAATATACAATATATAATATGATATACAATATACAATATAAAATATAAAATAAAATAACATAAAAATGGATGGCACCATATATATATATATATATATATATATATATATATATATATATATATATATATATATATATGTTACTTGTGAAGACCGGTTTATAGGTTTACCTTGGGTTTCTCGCCATAAATGGTACCTTTATAGCGTATCTTCAGACCCTAAGACCTGTTGGTCATCGGCTTTCGACTGTGGTGTAATTAACGCTAATACCGCTATTATCGCTATTATGCGGTTCCCGAAACGTCAACAGGAATTTCCTGAAATGCAAGCACGGCCCGAAAATCTCCATTCTGGAGTTCAATATGGTCCCTGTTAGTGCGAGGTTTTCAGGATTTCCATGTATTTGGCTGTGCATAGCTTGCAGCGTTTTGTTCCATTAGTGTACAGACCCGGACGGTGGAAGATTTTTCATGATATCGAGTATGGAATTCGATCTTCCTTCAGTTGCCAGATATGGGTGGTCAGTGATGTTAAATATCTCCGGCAGTAACATCGGCAGGATTGATAACACCAACACATGCACTACCGGCAAAACATGATGCAGCAGTGACACTACCAACGTAACCACTAATAGAGATTTACTTCTCTATTTCAGAAAGTCATCAGCCCCACATCCAGCACCACCAGAATCAACACCAGCGGCAGCACCAGCAGCAACAACAGCAGCAGCACCGACGACAGCACCGACGGCAGCAACAACATCGACAACTACAACAGCAGCAGCAACAGCAACAAAAACAGCAACAACATCAGCAGCGGTAGCAGCAACAGCAACAGCAATAGTAGGCACGACATAACTCCACGCGTCCAAGGAAATACATTAGATGCGCGGGAACTTTCTTTAAGAAACGTCCTTCCAACCATAGATCCTCCTTCAGAGAACCGGAAAGGAGATATGTAACATCGCTGGCCAGCCATATCTGGCAACTGAAGGAAGATGGAATTCCATACTCGACATCATGGAAAATGTTCCGCCGTCCGAGTCCGTACATCAATGGAACAAAACGCTGCAAGCTATGCGTAGCCGAACGCATGGAAATCTTGAAAACCTCGCACGTACCAGGGACCATATTGAACTCCAGAACGGAGATTTTCGAGCCGTGCTTGAATTTTAGGAGATTCCTGTTGGCGTTTTGGGAACCGCATAACAGCGATAATAGCGGTACTAGCGATAATTACACCACAGCCGGAAATTGATTGCTGATGTCAGTAGAAGATAACCCTCTACCTTTTGCCTTCTTAGTTGACAGATAGCGTAGCTGAAGGAGAACTACACAGCCTGAAGCCGATGACCAGCAGCAAAGGGAGATAATCCCCATTGTTTATATCTGTATCGTTTCTCCCTCCATATTTTTTTAAAGAGGCCATAGGCCAACAGGTCTTAGGATCTTAAAATACGCCACAAATGTGCCCTTTATGACGAGAAAGCCAGGGCAACCCTATAAACCAGCCTTCACCAGTAATGAATATAGACTACTCTACTTCTTAGAGTGTGCTTCTTCTCCGGATTTATATATATATATATATATATATATATATATATATAAATAAATAAATAAATATATTTATTTATATATATATATAAATAAACAGAACCAAGAGTTAAAAAATGCGGGCGACCTACCGTGGAACATGTCCCAACTTACTGGAGGGTTGGGAACTTCATTTTAAACAAGGGCAAACATTCGAAATTAAGACTGAGTTTACCTGTGCATCCGAAAATTTAATGTACGTCATGTCTTGTTCAGAATGTTGACACAAGTAAGTAGGGCAAACAAGGATGTCTATTCGAGGGAGAACAACCCTGCATAGGGAACAAATCAGTTTCCGATATCGATAACACATTGAGAGATGTTCAGGGAATCTTTAACTCACAGAGAACGCATAGAGAGATGTGCGGAGAATCTTCAACCAAGCTTCAAAATCTTCCCTGTATACCAATGCAATGGAACGACTTTTGTTCAACAACAGTTAAATGAAGACTATGTTAATTGAAAAATATCAGCCACGCCTGGACTATGTAAATAGTTTAGTTCATAAATATATATACCTTTAATCTAGATTAATCAATCCACTTTTCCAAAAAGGGCAATTACCTCCCCTTCTTCTAATAATAACAATCACTGATTACCGACCCTAAAATTTATTTGCCTCCTGATTTATTTACTAAATATCCTTCCTCCTACTAACATGGAATGAAAACTTATGATAGTCGTGATTAGCATAAGTGAAACCGGTCGGCTATTTAACTATTTATTTCATAAATATATTGCTCAACATGACGTTTATGTGCATTTTCGTCCTTTATATATATATTATAGTAAGAGAGAGAGGGAGAGAGAGAGAGAGAGAGAGAGAGAGAGAGAGAGAGAGAGAGAGAGAAAAGTGAGAGAAGGAATTTAAAGGCAAATTTGTCGTCTTTCATGTAATGATTGCTGAAGGATTCTTTACTCCCATCTCTGCATGGTTTAGTGTATTCTAAACCTTTATACAATAACTCAGTAAATGGTGACTTCTGAATTTAGTTTTAGTTACGATAAAGGATTCACAATTTAGTAAATTTACAGACTTAGTAGTTAACATGTCTGTTATTTATAGAAAATATTACTGTCTTAGTACCAGATAATATTTCCATTTGCATAAAAACTGGATGTATGATTGCTCGATACACGCTGAAATCTAGAGGGGTTCCTTAATTTCTGAATTTAATTTCAAAATACTTCTTGACCTGAAGTTATTTAACAGTCAACATACAAAAGTAAGTTTCATTTATTTTCTTCATGGCGGTAACATTATCACAAGTCGTAACCAACCACTACAACAATATTAGAGTCGAAAATTTGTGATATTTGTGAATAGTTGAGAAGTGTGTACTAAAAACTTCTGGAACTGTTGTCGTTAAGTCATGTTAAATAGGGCATTGAGCCAAATTATTTCCCTCCTTCTGAATTAACCTTGGCATAACTAATATTTTAATACATTATACTAGAGTTGGTCATCACTTTAGCAGAATGCCAAGCGAAGAAACTACATGCATACACAAGAGCTCTAACTATCCCATATCTACAGGTGAGAGCCTCGGAGACGGCATAAAGTAGAATAGTTTCCACTCTATCTGCGACAGAAACATTTTCCACCTTACCGTTCCCTATTATAATAAGACACTAACAAAAAGTAACTTTAGTGTGATAGTATAGCAAGAACAACAGAAGTGCTCGGAGAAACGAAATAATTAGGCGAGATAGAAGCAGAAATAAATATAGAGAGAAAGGGAGAGAGAGAGAGAGAGAGAGAGAGAGAGAGAGAGAGAGAAAAGGAGAGAGTTATATTGTATTATTTGCAAGAGTGAAAAGATAAGGAACTTTAAGGACTGCTCTTAGAGAGTTATATAGAATCACTTTGCGTTATGTCACTGTCCTTAAGTTACAGCTCCTTCATATAGTTGAGTGTTTTCCGCATAGCTTTACATATGTTGCTAAATACTATTTTATATGCTTATAAAATGGTTCACTTTCACATTCACTGAAGAAACAGTTTCCAGAGAGCATTTTTGTAGATCCTCATCGATTCTCTCGAGAGTGACACTTGGCTAAAATGCACCAGTTAAATAGACAGTACAGAAAAAAATCGTCAGTTTTACATCATGCTCGCAAGATGATCCAAACTATAAGTTAAGCGTAGCACTTTATCGAACAGGAATATATTTCTGGTAATTCATTCGTAAAGATAGCTAATAAATTTATAGAGAGTGTAATGTTCGGGAGCGGAATCCTCTTTGAGACATATCAGAATAAAACTTGTCATAATTTACTTACATGTCCAACTATAGGTTTTTGTCTTTGTAACATGTAAGGCAATATTGACTTTCAAATTTCACTCTACGGTTCTGGAAGAGATTTCACCGATTTTCGTTCCTGCTGAAGTACTAGTAAATGCTTCTCTAACATTGCTTTAAAAATTCCTTCACATTATTAATGTTTATCATCAAGTAAAAGAAGTGAGTATATATGATCAAGCTTCGTAGACACTGCCTTTCTGCCCTTTTAAAACCATATGGTGTCAGTTTTAATCTCTTCCGGCAATTTCTCTGCAGATCTTGCTTTAGTTACTCTTTACTCTCTAACAACTTGTATAACTATTCGCTGGAACGAGAAAACAACGATCTGATGTTTTTCATTCTTGTTTATTCTCAGAATAAAGAACTGAAAATTTAGTAAGGTTTCAAAGCTTATGACTGCAGAGTGAACCCGTTAGTTGAAACCTCCACAGCAGCTTTTGTAATTAGTTATGGAACCATTTTCATAACCATGATAGAGTGAATTGTTTTATTCTACAGAGACTCATAGCTAGTAATGTTCAAAATCATCAACATTAACTACTTGAGCAGCATTTTTTTACACAATCAAATTTACGGCGACGAAAATGAGAACAATAACAATACGGCAAGCAGACTTCATCAGAACAGTAATGGCAATGAAGATTTAAATCAATATGACTGTTTGGTAAAATTCCAAAAAAGAAAAAATATAAAGAAAGTGAATCACAGACAAGCAAGAAGTTAGAAACTCATAAAGCTGTAATAATATATGTTCGTCTTATTGTATCGATACCGGTTATTAAATGAACTAGTTTTAGTTTCTGTCAGGAAATCGATAAAATAAAAACAATTGAAGAAAGAGAAAAGAAAGGGAAGACTTCATATTTTATAAAAATATTTAACTATAGAATGATGAAGTGTAGAAAGGAGAAGTTACAAAAATGAAATAGAAAAAATCCAAACAAAATCCAAACAAAATGACTCTTCCCATTATTCAATCTAATTTTGCTTACTTAAAATCACATGCAGCATTGTTTAGTTTTAAAACAACCAACTTTTGACTTCTTATCCGCATGATACGACATAGCAATATTGACAACTTAGGAATCGACTCGTTATTACAATCCTAAAATATAACAAAAATTGAACCGATTTTCTCAGTGGAGTAGTGTAGATAAAATAAACACACAAGAAGAATAAACATACGAAAAGAAGACCAGCACGATATATTTAAAAGATAAATTTGATATAAAAACAGTGAATGTAAAATAATTCTCGTGAAAAAGAAGTAAAAAGTGAATGATTTTCATCCGTTCGTTTTGTTTATTTATTTAATTTTGTTACACATCGAGGGAATAAATGTAGATAAAGACATTAAAACATAGAAATGAATAAGATGTGTAGGGAACGTAAGATTGTTTGTCGTCTTTTGAAACTTCTGTAAGATTTCCGTTTAGAGAAGGAAAATCTGCTATAGTGGATTGAAAAATCGCTTTGACTTTGATTGCTATTGGTCTTATTCATTGATTAATTCATTGATTATTGCTTATAAAAATCTGCATTAAATTCATCTTTTGCTCATAATGATTTGTTATACCACACATTATTATAAAATACAAAAAAAAAAAAATAAAAACGCAACACGGACCAGTCGAAATTTTATATTAAAGTTTTATATGACATTAGATATGATGTAGGTCAAATATTTAGACTCTGACAATCAATATAATGCTATCTTGCATAGAGAGAGGGTATATTCGATTGATTCTGAATCAGATCAAGACTGATATTTATGTTATCAGTCCTAGAGAAATAAAGGCAAAGGCGACTATATATATATTTGAACTCACAAAATTTCTGAAGCGAAAGTGGCATAAGATAATAAGTCTACTGGTCTTCCATTCCTGTTAGCCCATCATCGTTATAACAAAATAATAAAATGGTTTCTTATATTGTTATTTAGCCCAAGGTCAGCACCTCTTGACAGAACAGACTTATGATCAAAGGCATTCCAGTTATGGCCGAATCATTAGCACGCCTGGCAGGGTGCTTGGTGGTGTTTCATCCAGCCTTACGTTGTTGATTAAGCGGTATATTAAATTATATCAACTCCAATGCATGATTGGTACTTATTCAATCCTAGAGCGATAAAAAGCAAAATAAATACCAGTGGAACTTGAGCTCAATAAGTAGAAAGACGAAATTAAACAATGCGAAGCATTTCATCCAGCGTTCTGCTACCGTTGTCAATACATTATTCTTATAAAATTCATTACTCTTTAAAAAAATCTAATATGGAAATAATGTGCCTTGTGTATCCGGATATTTGAATTATTCTCTGTGGGTAAAATTCTGGTGCATGTGAGCATAGAAGATAGTGTCTATAGAAGAAAATCATTACAAATCAGTTTTCAGCTAACCAAATGTCATAATATAAAAATATATAAGTTATAACATTGATTTTTCTCCGGTAATTATTTTGAATAATTTTCAATAAATATTTTCAACTGAAAAAATAAAATCAAAAGCTAAACAGTTCAAACTCAATAACAAATCAAAACTTTAGAATCCACGCGATAGTTTTTAACCATTAGGTTGTTCCGAAAATAATGGCAGATTTCAGGAACATAATTTTATTCTGGAAAAATTAACAATAGAAATGTTTTTATTACTCAACGTATGAGTCGTGAACATCTATGCATCTCTGCCATCGATCAACAAGATTATTTATGCCTTGTTGATAAAGACTTATTGGCTTTGATGCTAAGAAATCTTTGAAAGCTGATTCCACCTCTGGTTTGGACCTGAAAGTTTTATCACTTAAAAACGTGTTTAAATGCTTTAAAAAATGGTAGTCAGTGGGTGAAAGATCAAGAGAATATGGAGGATGTAGTAAAATTTCGTATTCCAAGTCTGTGAGTTTCTGTAGCGTCATTCTTGCAACATGAGGCTTTGCCTTATCGTCTACGCCATTTCACCAATGCAGGTCTCATTTTTTGCAAGTGAGCATGCATTTCAGCGAGTTGATTGCAGTAAACCTCTGCTGTAATGCTCTAATTGGCTCCCAGAAAGCTGTAATGGACAACATCAATTGCAGACCACCAGACAGTCACCATAATCTTTTGCTGATGCAACTTTGGCTTTGGGAAATGTTTAGGGGACTCATCATGATCAAGCCAGCCATTGACCTGATCGTTTACGGTCATCATAAAGGATCCAGTTTTCGTCACAAGTGACTATTCGGTCAAGAAAAGGATCATTGGTGTTTCGTAGAAAGAGCATCGAGCACACTTAAAAGAAAACGAACTTTCTGATTTTCATTGAGCTCATGCGGTACCCGTTTATCGAGCTTTTTCACCTTGCCAATCTTCTGCAGACTGCGTGAGACCGTTGCAATACCAACACCAAGTACCTGAAACATTTCTCTCACACTTTAACGTGGATTTTGTTCAACAATGGCTTTCATTTGTTTATTGTCAAGAATGCATGACCGTCCTCTACCTTCTTCATCTTCAAGGCTTTCATCACCATTACGAAATTTCTGAAACCACCTTCGTACAGTGCGATCACTTGTGGACTCCTTTCCCCATGCTATGTTGATATTGGCAGTAGCTTGGGAGGCATTGTGCCCAAGCTTGAACTCATGCAAGAAGAGTAAGCGATGGTCCTTTTTGGTCATGCTCATAATTAAGGGCGCCTATGCTTCAAGAATGTTTTCTGTCTGAAATAAGTAGAAAATTATTAAAGAACATACATCAATTATTAAGTATGTCGAAATTCATCTAAAATATAATTAAAATACTATGATAAAATTGCGTTTCAAAACACAACACTTAGAGTGGCTACTATTTTCGGAACAACCTAATACATTCATCTAATAATAAATAATCCTTTCTACTGGAAGCACAAGGTCTCAAATTTCGGGGAAGGGATTAAGTCGATTACATCAACCTCAGTGCGTAACCGGTACTTATTTAATCGACACCGAAAGGATGAAAGGCAAAGTTGACCTCAGAGGAATTTGAGCTCAGAATGTAGCGGCAGACGAAATACCGCTAAGCATTTCGTCCAGCGTGCTAACGTTCTGCCAGCTTGCTGCCTTCATCTAATAATAAATGATAATAATACATAAAACAATTAGTAAAATCTGAATTGAAATATCTTTTATTTCGTTAATATAGGTATACTAGTTTCTTAATAGTTTCTTAGATAGGAAATTAATGTCATAACTGAGATGAAATGGTATTACATGTGAATAGATAAAAGATTCGAATTACCAATGGACTACCTCTCAGTGCACAAAACGGTAATAAATGGTATTGTATTCACTTAAAATGAGATTTTTTCCTTGTTTTCAATACGTTACATTCACCGGTGAACCAATGACTGGCTTGTTTGTTCACTGATTGCAATATAAAATAGAAGTAAAAAGCAAATGTATTTTGTAAGGTCATCAGAGAAATGATTTCAGGTTGTTGTAATTTGGAATCGAAATCAGATTGCAGATCATTTTGGTCGACAGCTTGTTTTCTTGCATACTTCGTCAGACTGGTTACATTGAACGAGATTCTATGATCTCCATGCGCGTTGCTTTCAACTGAGACGCAACTGTATTAATCACGTTTTGAGTTTGCACAATGTGGAATGGGAAAACGCGACTTGACCATTAATATTAGAAACATAAACGTTTACTGATATTCAATACCTTCATTGAAAGTCTAAATCTCCGATCTGTTCGATATGATTTTCTTTCCTTCAATTTCATAAGTTTTTATTCATATTATATGTGTGTGTGTGTGTGTGTGTGTATGTATGTATGCATGTGTGTGTGTGTGTGTGTAGGTTGTTAGAAGTGATGTACAGATATTATATATTAAGAAAAAAGAGGCAGTCAGAATTTTGGATAATTCTTTATTTAGCACTTTCGTTCATTCGTGGGTATCTCTTCAGAGTAAATTTTCTGTTAAATTTCGTTGCTTTTTATACAGATAAAAAAGAATGCAGAAAGAAAAAGAGAAAAGAACAAGGAAGTGGGGAGAGGGGGAGAAATGAGAAGATAGAGAGGATAGAGGAAAGAAAAAATAACAGAAAAGAAGAAAGAATATTTGGAGATAATTTGTGGTTTCCAGGTGCAAACAGGTGTAAACCACAAACCATCCTCAAATGCATTCACCCTGCCTGCTTATTTTCTTTTCTCTATCCTCTCTATCTTCTCATCTTTCCCCCTCTCCCCTCTTCTTTCCTCTTTCTCCTTTTGTATTCTTTACGATCTGCATAAAAACAACGAAATTTCACAGAAAATTTATTCTGAAAAGTTCCCACGAATGGACGAATAAAGAATTATCCAAAATTCTGGTTGCTTCCTCTCTGTCTCTCCATATTTATTTATATATATATATATATATATATATATAAAAATATATAGTTCGTTCTGGGATTTGGTTTGCAAGATTCTTCATGTGAGTTCGTGTGTTGAAGCATATTTTGTTGTGTCTGGGGAGAGTCATTCTTTTTTAGTGCCTTATTATTTAGCACACTCTCCGGTTCAGTTTCCACTCATTTGACTCAAGAGTTAACGACTATTGAAAAGGTTACAAGGGAAAATAAAAAAGTAAATGAGTGGAAACTCTCCCCCCAAACACAACAAATATATATATATATATATATATATATATATATATATATATATATATATATATATATATACATAAAGCAAATAAGTAACAAGGATATCAAAGTATTAGTGCATTACGGCCGTTTCAAGCGGCTCTATTCAATCAATCAATGCAAGCATTACATCAATTTGAAAGAAACCGCTCTCCTCGGAAGCATAAGACCATATAAGTTTTCAATATACAGGATACTCCATTATAATATTTTAGCAAATTTTTCATCAGAACTAGAGAATAAAAGAATTACAATGTGTACTGTTATTATTGTAGCAGAATGAACTTAGGGAGAAAATACTTAAAGTCTACTATAATTTAGAGTGGCAGAAGAAAATAACAATGGGTTATTTTATTTATTCTTTTATATTATATTTTATTATTATATTTTGTATACCTATGTACCCCGTATATACTGGTGTAACTTCTGTGGATTGTGAAGGGGTTTGTAATTTCTCTCTATAGTTAATCGTGGTATATTATAATACAGTGTGGTATTTATATTTATTTATTTGTATTTACATTTTATGATTATAATATATATATATATATATATATATATATATATATATATATATATATATATATATATATATATATATATATATATATATATAATATTTTTATGTATATATGTGTGGTATTTTAAGATTTTTTCATAATAATGGAAATCTCTATATAATTATATTTTTCCTTGGTTCCTTTAGATAAGTTTATCTGTTATAGAATTGCTTATCTTTTTTTTTAGCACTAGAAAATATGTACCCCTTCTCGGATGAAATCTGAATTTAATTATGGGTTCGTTGTTGAATAGTTTTATCATGACCACCATAACAGTATGTTAGGATGAAGTATTATGAAGTTACTGTTTTATATAAAAGTACCCCATTTTTTTAGGGCTTAGATTGTTTTATCTATCCTTCTCTTATTTGGTCCTTAAATCCCTTTCTAAATTATATTATTTAATGTACAAAATATAATAATATATAGATTTTGCTAAATTTGGATATACATTGTCCACCCTGTACCCTTAATACCCACTTAGATCTCATTGTGACCTTCGTTTCTATTTTAGGCCCCTTTTAACTGATAACCATAATATAGTTTAAGTCACCCTTGCCCTTCTTCTTTCTACTTATCACCGATATACCATTATCTTGCTAGCATCTTCTGAGGTGTGTTCTTTGGCGTAGACATGGCGAATTTATAGTCACAGTAAAATAAGGGAAGGGAAGAGTATCTGACATTACTTAATTTATCACCAGAAGCAAGTACTTAACTGCCAATTCCCAATAGTTTTTGATTCTAAAGAGATGTAGAATACTTGTTGCATTAGATCTTTTGATTGTGATAAAGATAAAGATGAATGTAGCTATATCACCACTACTCTTTCTTGACCCCATCGTTATTTTCTCCTGCCACTCTAAATTATAGCAGTCTTTAAGTATTTTCTCCCTAAGTTCAGTCATAAAATTCTGCTCCCCATATATTTATAAACTTGTACTTCAATAAGAAATTATTATTTACTTTAGTAACATTAAAATCTCATAGGGTTCGATAATACTATTCATCACTTCGAAGGCCGTACATTCAATACCAATCTCATCTCCATTATAACATACAAGATTCAATCGACTACTCACCTCTCATATAATACTGTCCTTGTGGGGAGTTTCGATAAAAGCATTAAGTATTGCCTTACAAGAAGTGTGATGATACATTTGTAAAAGTGTTTCTAAACTGGTGTTTAAGCGGCAGTTTAGATTTCTTGATGAAAATGATTTTATCTACGCTTGTAATTCGCTTGTAAAATGCATGAAAGCTATAAGGTAGTGTATTTTCTCCACATCAAAAAAAAAAAAGAAAAGAAAAAAAAAGCATTTTATTTCTGCTCAAGAAATTGCTATCATTAAATCTATTACAGAATTCGAAATTCCTGCCAACTTTTCTTTTAAACAGCTATAATTATATATTTCAGAGACAAGAACAAATGTTTGAGAATGATCCATTTGGAAATAATTCAAAATATTTATTGCATTGGACGCTTATTGGGTATGATAGCCATTGAAATTCACTTTCGTAATATAACTACACATTAAATATAAGCTGTTTTTTGTACAAGATATTACACCATTTTCCTCAGTTTGTCAGTTTGTATGAATAATCGATAAACACTATAGCTTATATTCCCAAATTAAAAACTTTATAGTGCTAACATTTATATTTTACTCCTTTACAAAGAGAAAACAAACGTCAGTAACAAGCCAGGTCTAAACAAACCAATTATTTATATTATTTTCCTTTTAGGTGAACAAGGATAGGGTTCCAGTTTAGTGGTTGAAAGGGTAGCAGTTTGCATTTTGTCGCCGAGGTTATCTTACATCTATGACCACAACACGAGGCTCTCAATGACCTTGTGCTCTTTGTAGTGAAAATTCATAATGGATTAGAAACAGTTCATCACCGTCAGAACAGCATAATTAACAGGTGTTTTATTAATCTGCAGTGTAGGGTTCAATTCTTTACATCGTCCTGGAGACAGTAACTGTAACTTAGTTCGCATCTTCCATTGCGTCACTTTATGAAAAGTTTATTTCATTTTTCATTTTATGCAAAATTATTTTGCGTCAGAGGTTTGGGAGCAATATTTTAAATCTTCTCCATATCAATCATTTTATGCTTGCAAGAAAATTCTTGTTGTTTTTCCCGAAAGCCGAAAAATATTTGGAAAAGCAGTTAGATAAAAAAAACAAAAACAAATCACTTCTGAGATTTGTCAGTGTTTTTCTTGTTTAATAATATGAGATACATATAAGCTATTGATATTTTATATTAAAGTGAATTGTTTACTCTTTTCAGTCATTTGACTGTGGCCATACTGGAGCACCGCCTTTTAGTCGAGCAAATCGACCCCAGGACTTAATTTTTGCAAGCCTAGTACTTATTCTAAGTTACGGGGGGGGGGTGTAAATACACCAGCATCGGTTGTCAAGCGGTGTTGAGGGACAAACACACACAAACATATACACACACATACATACATATACACACACATACATACATATATACGACGGGCTTCTTTCAGTTTCCGTCTACCAAATCCACTCACACAGCTTTGGTCGGCCCGAGGCTATAGTAGAAGACACTTGCCCATGGTGCCACGCAGTGGGACTGAACCCGGAATCATGTGGTTAGTAAGCAAGTTACTTACCACATAGCCACTCCTACGCCTACGTTTGGTGACAATATTTTGATGTTTTTGAAGTGTACGATTCCAACGTCTTATAATGACGATATGTTGTATGGGTTATCTGTACAGGTGTGCCAGTAACAGGAGTATTTACGCAATGGTATTTTGCAACACCAGTATTTTATGATACTGTCATGTCTGTGATATAAATCTATAGCTGTGTAATACTAAAGCATGTTATGATACTGAGAGGCTTTCGACAATGTTGGATGATATTTTAATATCAGTAATCTAAATAGAGTATATTATGACATCAGTGTATTATTTCATTTGATGGTTTACATTTCAGTACTTCCTACTATGCTATATGTCTCATCAATTTTAGAAAAGGAAATATGATTTTTATATAGACTATATCTTTGGTTCAAATGAATTATATATAACGAATTTTGTAATTACCAATTCAGTTGTATCATTTATTGATCAGGTATCCGAGCAATAGTGTATAAACTTGTAAATTGTATAAATATATTTTTTTAGACGAAGAACAAGGTCCGATTGTAGAGAACTTAGTCATAATACCGTTATAGAAATGGACCTAAATGTATTACTGGTACATTGCAATATACTTTACAAATAAATTGTATATCACAAATATATTACTAGTAAATCTATTATCAATTCAGAGACAAAGAGCACAATCCGATCCCCTGGGATTTGACGTGCAAAATTGAAAGCTGGAATTTAGTCCAATTTAGTCCATTTTAAAGTCCAATTCAATCTGCACTGTGCCCTTAAAACATACAAGCAGTGCACGCGAGCGAACACACACACACTCGCAGCTGATACGTGTTGCTTTTCTTAAAGCACAAAGTGAAATTCATGTAGAAGAATATCGTTGAAATCAACCTGTTGTTACTTGTTTTCTCACTCAACATTACATACTTTTATTCAACTAAATTCATTGGCGTTCAATTCAATTTGATACCACTATATACGAGTAAAAATACAAGTGTTCTAACTACATATTCTAAAATTGGAAGGATGCAAAAATTAATAGAGTGCCTGGTGTAAAATTATGTGTAAATTCTTAAACTGTCATTTTACATTTCTTAGAGCCAAAAATGGCGCTTCTACTCATTCACTCGACCTGCTAGAAATAGCACTCAAATCTCACTTAAATTAACCACCTGCCTCTCAAAAGAGGGAGGTCTTGTTGAATAATGATTTAAATTTTCTTGCAAAGAATATTTCAAATAAATGCATAGATGATATATAGTTTTGATTTTGGATAATTACCCAAAGCATTCACATATAAAACTGGTGTTTATTCTTTAATATAATTATCCTAACCAAGGAATTACTCAGAGAAAATATTTTAGAGAGGTGGTTTAATGAGAAAGACCATTGACGCTCTGTAAGTGTAGTACATGACAAATAATACTATTGCTATGTTACAAACAACGCTGATGGCTTGAAACAAGTTCGGAGCTAGGTGTAGAGCAACTATTTCAAGAAATCTAGATTACTTTATGAAAACGTGCTGCATTTTTACACAGAAATCAGTCACGCATATAAAATAAAATTTTATGAACGGATAAGAAACGATTGTATTTTACAAATCTTGGTTCAGACAAAGAACTTGTTCAGCCAATGATTGTTAATAACTACACTCCTCATGTTAAAGAAATGAATGGGATGACAAAATTCGAGATAAATCAAGCAAAAATATGAAGCCAGAACCGAAATTAAAATATTCTGAGGAAGAGAGAAAGCAGGACAAAGGAAGACTAAATAAAAATTCTTTTTTCTACTCTAGGTACAAGGTCTGAAATTTTGGGGGAGGGTGCCACTCAATTAGATCGACCCCAGTACGTAACTGGTACTTAATTTATCGACTTCATAAAGATGAAAGGCAAAGTCGATCTCGACGGAATTTGGACTCAGAACATAAAGACAGACGAAATACCACAAAACATTTCACCCGGCGTGCTAACGTTTCTGCCAGCTCGCCGCCTTAAAGACTAAAAAATATTGCAAGAGTTTTGAAAACATAATTAACAGTCTATTTAGATAGGACCAAGTTAATCAATATTCTAAGTGATCGAATTATTTTGTGCCGGAGGTGAAATAGATAATTTCATTAAGACATATATATATATATATATATATATATATATATATATATATATATATATATATATATATATATATATATATATATATATGCTAATTTATGTATATATGTGTGTATATTTATATAAATATCATATGATAATTGAATCTAATATATT